>NC_041391.1:192852305-192930094 GCF_002162155.2 Triticum dicoccoides | reverse complement strand
CGTCGCCCGCCTCCCGCCGGAGGAGCTCGGCGAGCCCCTCCGCCCGGCCGAAGCCCGCCGCAGCACTCCTGCCGCCCCGCCTCCGCGCCCTCGACCTCCGGCCGGTCCGCGCCGGCCAGATGCGCTGCCGCCGCCACGGGATCTGGTCACCGCAGGCCCGATCCACGCCTCCACCGCGTCCCCGCGCCGTCCCCTCGCCTCCTCCGTGGATCCCGCGTCCCCGCGCCCCCTCGCCGTTGCTGGAGCACCGCCGTAGCTCGCCGGAGTTCCTCTCCGGTGGGATTCGGAGAGGATGGACCAGATCCACCAGTCCCCGATCCAAACGCCCGTGCCCCGTCCCGGATCTCGTCATCCCGTTTTCGTCGGTATAAAATTCCACCAAGTCCCTATTATTTTGACATTTTATGCCCCTGTTCATCGCATCATATCTGTCAATCCATAGCTCCATTTTGTGCGTGTAATATGTCAAATTGTTCGTCTCAACGAGTACTTCATTTAATTCCATTGCACCATGTTCATTTCTTCTCATCTTGATGCCTGAATCATCGTTGCAAGAGTGCTAGGTGATGTTGTCTGCTGTCTGTTAACAGAACATGCTCTTTAGTCATTTTTGTCATGTTTGATGTGTGCATCTTATGAGGTTGATGTCTACATGTGTTTTGAACTATGATATGTCTTCTTTACAGAGGTGCTTACCATGTATTTTTGTGATCAATGTAGTGACTAGCACAAGCATGCAAACTAGGCTTTGCGATGTTGCTGATTTTAGTCCCTGTTTTGCTGGTATTTTGATGCCATGTAAACATGATGCTACAGAGAGATCCATGCTTATTTTGAGATACTTCAGTAAGGATTTTTTGAACATATGGTTTCTCTATATCCATTAATTCCCCTGGTTGCAATTATGGAGTAGTCTAGCATGTCATTTTCGTGCTCTACTTTTGCTAAAAAATGTTTCCTGGCAGATTGTTTACATGTTATTCAATTTTGCCAAGGTCGTTGTAGTTGATCCTTGCATGCTATGAACTTGTTCTTGCCTTGGTTAGTTGCATAAACATGTCTTCTTGCTGATTCTATGCTTATCTTGTCATGCAATGACTTGTGGTGAGTGAATCAAGCTTGTTAAGTAGGGTACTTGCTGTTACTGTTTTGCTAGGCTGAATCTGTTATTTCGTGATGCTATGTAAACCTGCTGCTACAAGTCATTCTATGCATAATCTGGAGATGTTCACTAAGGGTGTTTTGTTCTACATGTCATGCTTTATCCATCCAGGCCCCTGGTTGCAATTATAGCCTGCTGTAGCTTGTTGTAATCTTGCTCCAAAGTACCTAAATAATGTTGCTGTCATCCTGTTAACATTAAGTTCAGTTGTTGCCATGTGAGTTGCTAGTGTTCCATGCACCCTATGGACTTGCTCTTGCCATGTTTAGCTTGAAAAACATGTCTTGTTACTGTTGGTTGCCTTGCCATGCCATGTATTGCTCTGTGGTGAGCGGTACAATCTCATCAACATGCCTACTTATCGTTGTTCCTGCCATGTTTGAATCTGTCATATAACTTGCCATGTTTACATGGGTGCCATCATTTCTTCTGATCCTTTTTGGCTTATGGTCAGTAAAGGACTTTTGTTCTATGCAATTAGTAGATTCATGCAATGCCTTTGTTTTCCATGATAAGTTCCTGTAACATGTTGTTTGATAGCTCTGAACATTGCAACCTGATGTTATTTCTGCAAAAGTCTGAAACTGTTATTTATTTGCAATCTTGCCATGCGTGTTTGAGCATATTCTAGTGATTTCTGGAGTTAGCTTGGTGTTCATGTTTTGTCATGCTTTACCTATACATCATGCCCATGTCTTTTGTTTTTATGTTGAGATGCTGTAGCATGTTGTTTTGATCCTTGCTATATGCCTAGTTGCTGTTTTGGACAGATTGTTGCTATAACTTGTTTCATGTGTGTGTGTTGAACCGTTGCTCCATTTGGAGTGTGCTCTATATGAAACTTGCTTGTGCATGTAGTTTCATATTATCATTTTGCATCCTTGTTTTGAGGTGTTTGCTTGATGTTTGTGTGCATTTTGCATCAATGCCATGTTTTACTTGTTTTGCTGATATCTTCTAGGCCGTAGATCCGAACTAATTGAACTTTATATGTAACTTGATTAGAATCTCGTGTAGATCATCTTTGTGCATCTTAACTTGCTGTTTAACAATTTGAACATAAGGTTTATTCAGATCTGGACCAATTTCGAAATTTGCATATGAGGACTTACCGGAATTGTTATATGTTGCTTCCGGCCTCATTTAAACTTGCCTTGATGTGTTGCTCTTGTTTGCATCATCTCTTGCCATGAGTAGCTTCATGTAGCTTTGTCATGCATCATGCTTGTGGGTGCATCATGCCTTGTTCATGTGTGGTGTGTTTACTATGTTGTGTGCTTCTTCTCGATAGTTCCCGTTTCGTTGCGATCGCGAGGATTCGTTCGTCTACGCTTGGTTCGTCTTCGTGGCTTCATCTTCTTCATGGACTCGTTCTTCTTCCTTGCGGGATTTCAGGCAAGATGACCGCTACCCTGGATCTCATTACTATCATTGCTATGCTAGTTGCTTCGTTCTATCGCTTTGCTGCGTTACCTATCTTTTGCTCATCAAGCCTCCCAAATTGCCATGAACCTCTAACCCTTGACACCCTTCCTAGAAAACCGTTGCTTGGCTATGTTACCGCTTTTGCTCAGCCCTCTTATAGCGTTGCTAGTTGCAGGTGAAGTTGAAGATTGCTCCATGGTGGACATGATTATGCTGGGATATCACAATATCTCTTATTTAATTAATGTATCTATATATTTGGTAAAGGGTGGAAGGCTCGACCTTATGTCTGGTGTTTTGTTCCACTCTTGCCGCCCTAGTTTATGTCATACCGGTGTTATGTTCCCGGATTTTGCGTTCCTTACGCGGTTGGGTGATTTATGGGACCCCGTTGACAGTTCGCTTTGAATAAAACTCATCCAGCAAGGCCCAACATTGGTTTTGCCATTTGCCTCACCACCACCTATATTTCCCTTGGGAGTAATTAACCCAAGGGTCATCTTTATTTTAGCCCCCCCAGGCCAGTGCTTGTCTAAGTGTTGGTATGAACTAGAGCCCTTTGCAGCGCCCCCTCAGGAAAACTTGAGGTCTGGTTTTAGTTGTACGGATTGCTCATCCGGTGTTGCCCTGAGAACGAGATATGTGCAGCTCCTATCGGGATTGTAGGCGCATCGGGCGGTCTTGCTGGTCTTGTTTTACCATTGTCGAAATGTCTTGTAAACCGGGATTCCGAGTCTGATCGGGTCTTCCTGGGAGAAGGTATATCCTTCGTTGATCGCGAGAGCTTGTCATGGGCTAAGTTGGGACACCCCTGCAGGGTATAATCTTTCGAAAGCCGTGCCTGCGGTTATAGGCAGACGGGAAATTTTTAATGTTTGGTTGTAGATAACTTGACACCCGATCCGAATTAAAACGCATCAACCGCATGTGTAGCCGTGATGGTCTCTTGTCGGCGGAGTCCGGGAAGTGAACACGATTTCTGTGTTATGTTTGACGTAAGTAGGAGTTCAGGATCACTTCTTGATCATTGCTAGTTTCGCGATCGTTCCGCTTGCTCTCTTCTCGCTCTTATTTGCGTATGTTAGCCACCATATATGCTTAGTCGCTGCTGCAGCCTCACCACTTTACCCCTTACTTTCGCTTTAAGCTTTGCTAGTCTTGATACCCATGGTAATGGGATTACTGAGTCCTCGTGGCTCACAGATTACTACAACAACAGTTGCAGGTACAGGTTATGCGATGATCATGACGCGAGAGCGATGCTTGCTTGCTTGAGTTCTTCTTCTGCTTCTTCTTCGATCAGGGGATACGTTCCAGGTCGGCAGCCTGGGCTAGCAGGGTGGATGTCGTTTGAGTTTCTGTTTGTGTTTCATCCGTAGTCGGGTGTTGATCTTATGTATGATGATGTTGTATTCGTGTGGCATTCTATGCCTCTTGTATGTATCCCCAGCTATTATGTAATGTTGATGTAATGATATCCACCTTGCAAAAGCGTTTCAATATGCGGTTCTATCCTTGGTGGGACCTTCGAGTCTCTTTAGGATAGTATCGGATATTGGGCGTGACAAGTTGGTATCAGAGCCTCGACCGACCCTAGGAGCCCCCTTGATTGATCGTGTAGTTTGGCCGTTGTTGAGTCTAGAATAAAACTGTTTTTAGAGTCTAGTTATATCGAAGAGTAGGAATTCTTTTTACTCCTCAGCCCCTTCGTCGCTCTGGTGAGGAATCTTGACATAGGTGTTTTGAATTACTTCTCTTCCCCTTCAAATTTTCTTAGGATCACGCAGTTGGTTTTTCGATCGTTGGTTCTCAGCTCTTTTCATCTGGTGCATTTCTTGTCAAGTTGACTCGAGCCTCTTCATCTTTGCAAGTTCAATCCTCAGTTGTTTTCTTTTCCCACCCGCCCATCCCTTTTCATCTCGAAGTCGGAGTCCATAATCGAGTATCCATCCTACTCGTGCGAAGTCTTTGCTTTCTTTCCTCAATGATTTCAATCGGTGTTTTCTCTTCAAGTTATTCCTCGGTTCCCCGTTTCAAGTTGCCTTTGTTTTTCCCGCCCTCCCACCCTCTTCTTCCCGGAGCCTGAGTCTGTTTCGAGTAACAATTCCATTCGTGTGGAGTCTCTTCAGTCTTCCCTCAATCATTTCAATCGGTGAATTCTTTTTTGTTTGACATTCTTCATCTCTTTTCCGGTGGACCCAATTCAACTTTTTCGGGTTGATCATATTCTTTTCCTCGAAGTGTTCTCCTTGCTTGTTTGCCTCTCACCATTCAATCATTCCAGAGTTCAAGACATCTCAGGAGATTTGTCTGTGTTCTAATTAATTCGAGGTTGTCACCTCATTCAAATATTTCAATTGTTCCAGTGTATCATCTATATGTTCAACATCCCTTTCCAACGGTGTTATCTCTTCAGTGGACCCTAACCCACAGGTCTTTTCCCAGGATCTTACCCGACTCTTCTAATTCCCCCGGAGTTATTCCCAAATTCTTTTCAAAGTGTGACGTAAGAATGAATTTCATCAGTCACATGTATTCTCCAAGATCTTGTTCAAATTCTTTTCATGGTTGGCTCAACCTCTTCGCTTTCCATTCTACCGGAGTATCTCAGTATTTTGGTGGTGTTTTCCCGTCGTCATTTGAAGACCGAAGAAGAGTCTTTTCTCTAAATCTTGTCCGTTCTCTCAAAGATTCGTGGTTCTAACTTCGTGCTACCCTCTCGAATTATTCCATTCGTCAGATATTCTTTTCTTACCCATCCGGAGTATGTTAGAAGTTAATTTCTGTTTCTTTTCACCGGAGGCCATCGTTCCAAAGAATGCTTCATCCTCACATTTCATCTATCGTTATCCAATTATCCCGGTGCTTCGTTCAAGTATTCTTCAATCAATTCACAATCTCTAAGTTCTCATCTCTCTAAATCCCCTCAGGCATATTTGATCGTCTAATTCTTCCCGGTGATTCATTCTCTTTCGTCAGTCATTTTTGAATTCTTATGGTGGTTCATTCAGATTCTTTTTCCTTTGTTATCGTATCAATCCATTCCTTCTTTCAATCCTACCGGTGGTTCATCAAGACCTTCTCAAGTTTGCGATATGTCACTTCTAAATCCTTTTTCAAGAAGAATAAGTAATATGAAAAATCCATTTGTCATCAATTTAATTTGATGAAGGATAAGCATACAATAAATCTTATTCTTATTTCCTCAAAGTGATTAATCCTTTTCTTTGGAGTTTGTTCTTGAGGAATAAATTCTAGGTCCAAGTGTTTTCATCTTTTCTTTTCCGGAGTTCAAACTTCCTCGGCCATTTCGTCGGAACCTCCATCTAAATCATCGCAAGGCTTTAATATTATCCATTCCATCCTTCAATTTTATTTCGTCATCCTTTCGTTACCGGAGTTCTTCATGGTGGTTCTTCATGATTTAATTCATTCTTCAAGTGTTCATCAAGATTCTTGTCGGTGGAGTTCAAGTATCTTTTCTTCTCGCGTCTCGAAGTGCAATTAATTCTCCGTATTCTTTTGAAGTGGAGTTTTGCATTTCTTCGTTCTTCTCAGATGTCCAATCATTTCCGTTTGTGTCCGGTTATCACCTTATGATCTTGAGATGTTATCTATAAGACCACAACAAGCTTATTCTTTCGTTGTTGATTTTCTCAACAACTCCATTCAATCCTTCCTTCTAAGTTCTTTTCATACAATTCTTTCCGGAGGTTTTGTGTCATGTCTTCATCAAGTATCATTCCATCCTCTCAAGTTCATGTTTTTTTCCTTCCATTTTCAGCCGGAGTGCTGCCTAAATTCTTCCATTCTTATTCCTTTCTTATCTTGTTCTAATCGGAGTGCTTTCATAGTCTATCTGATTCCGTGAGCTTTCGATTCTCGTCATTCTCGTCGTTCCTCTCTTCTTCTCGAGTGCTCTCGATTCTTTGCTTCTTCTCTTGAGTTCTTGCTTCACCTCTTCCTCTTTCTTTTCCGACTCGGTCCTAAGATCTCAGGACGAGATCTCTTGTTAGTGCAGGAGTGTTGTAACGCCCCGGATTCGATGCGTCAGGTGTCTGCCAGTATTCGCCGCCATTGCCATGTCATTTGCTTGCGTGTTGCATTTTATCATGTCATTATGTGCATTGCATTGCATTGCATTGCATACGTGTTCGTCTCATGCATCCGAGCATTTTCCCCGTTGTCCGTTTTGCAATCCGGCACTCCTATGCCCTCCGGCGTCCCCCTTTTGTCTCTCGTAAACTTTCTCGGAATGGCCCAAGGTTTGCCAAGCGGCCTTGGTATAGCACCGGTAGACCGCCTGTCAAGTTTCGTGCCATTTGGAGGTCGTTTGGTACTCCAACGGTTAACCGGGCAACCATAAAAGCCTCTTTTGTCTTGCAGCCCAACACCCTTCCAAAGTGGCCCAAAACCCAGCAAACTCCCCTCCATGCTGTCGGTCGTTCGATCACGATCGCGTGGCCAAAAACCGCTCCTCATTTGGACTCTCCTAACTCCCTCTACCTATAAAAACGTCCTCCCCGTCCATTTTCGCGGATGAACCCTAGCCTCCTTCTTCCTTCCGCCGCTGGACGCGTCCGCCCGACGGCCGGACATGTCCGTCTGCCCCCGCGCCCAATCCAGGCCTGCCGCGTGTCCCGCAGCTCCTCCCCGCCGCCGGACCCGCTCGGCCCATTGGTCGGCCCACCCCGAGCCGCGACCGGGCCTGATCCAGCGGCCCCCGCCCGCTGCCCTAGCGCCGCCGCCGACGACCGCCCTCACCGCCGCCATCCTCCGGCCCCGTCGGCACCTCCGCCGGCGCCTCCTCGCCCATCCCACGGCGCCGCCCGTCGCCCGCCTCCCGTCGGAGGAGCTCGGCGAGCCCCTTCGCCCGGCCGAAGCCCGCCGCAGCGCCCCTGCTGTCCCGCCTCCGCGCCCTCGACCTCCGGCTAGTCCGCGCCGGCCAGATGCGCCGCCGCCGCTGCGGGATCTGGTCACCGCAGGCCCGATCCGCGCCTCCACCGCGTCCCCGCGCCGTCCCCTCGCCTCCTCCGCGGATCCCGCGTCCCCGCGCCCCCTCGCCGTCGCCGGAGCACCGCTGTAGCTCGCCGGAGTTCCTCTCCAGTGGGATCCGGAGAGGATGGACCAGATCCACCAGTCCCCGATCCAAATGCCCGTGCCCCGTCCCGGATCTCATCTGTATAAAATTCCACCAAGTCCTTGTTATTTTGACATTTTATGCCCCTGTTCATCGCATCATATCTCTGCATCCGTAGCTCCGTTTTGTGCGTGTAATATGTCAAATTGTTCGCCTCAACGAGTACTTCATTTCATTCCATTGCACCATGTTCATTTGAGCTCATCTTGATGCCCGAATCATTGTTGCAAGAGTGCTAGGTGAAGTTGTCTGCTGTCTGTTAACAGAACATGCTCTTTAGTCATTTTTGTCATGTTTGATGTGTGCATCTTATGAGGTTGATGTCTACATGTGTTTTGAACTATGTGCTATGTCTTCTTTACAGAGGTGCTTAACATGTATTTTTGTGGTCAATGTGGTGACTAGCACAAGCATGCAAACTAGGCTTCGTGATGTTGCTGATTTTAGTCCCTGTTCTGCTGTTATTTTGATGCCATGTAAACATGATGCTATAGAGAGATCCATGCTTATTTTGAGATACTTCAGTAAGGATGTTTTGAACATATGGTTTCTCTCTATCCATTAATGCCCATGGTTGCAATTATGGAGGAGTCTAGCATGTCATTTTCGTGCTCTACTTTTGCTAAAAAATGTTTCCTGGTAGATTGTTTACATGTTATTCAATTTTGCCAAGGTTGTTGTAGTTGATCCTTGCATGCTATGAACTTGTTCTTGCCTTGGTTAGTTGCATAAACATGTCTTATTGCTGATGCTATGCTTATATTGTCATGCAATGACTTGTGGTGAGTTAATCAAGCTTGTTAAGTTGGGTACTTGCTGTTACTGTTTTGCTAGGCTGAATCTGTTATTTCGTGATGCTATGTAAACCTGCTGCTACAAGTCATTCTATGCATAATCTGGAAATATTCACTAAGGGTGTTTTGTTCTACATGTCATGCTCTATCCATCCATACCCCTGGTTGCAATTATAGCCTGCTGTAGCTTGTTGTAATGTTGCTCCAAAGTTGCCAAATAATGTTGCTGTCAGCCTGTTAACATTAAGTTCAGTTGTTGCCATGTTTGTTGCTAGTGTTCCATGCACTCTATGGATTTGCTCTTGCCATGCTTAGCTTGAAAAACATGTCTTCTTACTGTTGGTTGCCTTGCCATGCCATGTATTGCTCTGTGGTAAGCGGTACAAGCTCATCAACATGCCTACTTATCGTTGTTCCTGCCATGTTTGAATCTGTCATATAACTGGCCATGTTTACATGGGTGCCATCATTTGTTCTGATCCTTTTTGGCTTATGGTCAGTAAAGGACTTTTGTTCTATGCAATTAGTAGATTCAGCCATGCCTTTTTTACCATGATAAGTTCCTGTAACATGTTGTTTGATAGCTTTGAACATTGCAACCTGATGTTATTTCTGAATAAGTCTGAAACTGTTATTATTTGCAATCTTGCCATGCGTGTTTGAGCATGTTCCATTGATTTCTGGAGTTAGCTCAGTGTTCATGTTTTGTCATGCTTTACCTATACATCATACCCATGTCTTTTGTTTTCATGTTGAGATGCTGTAGCATGTTGTTTTAATGCTTGCAATATGCCTAGTTGCTGTTTTGGACAGATTGTTGCTATAACTTGTTTCATGTGTGTGTGTTGAACCGTTGCTCCGTTTGGAGTGTGCTCTATATGAAACTTGCTTGATTTTGCATGTAGTTTCATATTATCATGTTGCATCCTTGTTTTGAGGTGTTTTCTTGATGTTTGTGTGCATTTTGCATCAATGCCATGTTTAACTTGTTTTGCTCATATCTTCTAGGCCGTAGCTCCGAACTAATTGAACTTTATATGTAACTTGATTAGAATCTCGTGTAGATCATCTTGGTGCATCTTAACTTGCTGTTTAACAATGTGAACATAAGGTTTATTCAGATCTGGACCAATTTTTGAAATTTGCATATGAGGACTTACCTGAATTGTTATATGTTGCTTCCGGCCTCATTTAAACTTGCCTTGATGTGTTGCTCTTGTTTGCATCATCTCTTGCTATGAGTAGCTTCATGTAGCTTTGTCATGCATCATGCTTGTGGGTGCATCATGCCTTGTTCATGTGTGGTGTGTTTACTATGTTGTGTGCTTCTTCTCGATAGTTCCCGTTTTGTTGCGATCGTGAGGATTCGTTCGTCTACGCTTGGTTCGTCTTCGTGACTTCATCTTCTTCATGGACTCATTCTTCTTCCTTGCGGGATTTCAGGCAAGATGACCGCTACCCTGGATCTCATTACTATCATTGCTATGCTAGTTGCTTCGTTCTATCACTTTGCTGCGTTACCTATCTTTTGCTCATCAAGCCTCCCAAATTGCCATGAACCTCTAACCTTTGACACCCTTCCTGGCAAATCATTGCTTGGCTATGTTACCGCTTTTGCTCAGCCCTCTTATAGTCTTGCTAGTTGCAGGTGAAGTTGAAGATTGCTCCATGGTGGACAGGATTATGCTGGGATATCACAATATCTCTTATTTAATTAATGTATGTATATATTTGGTAAAGGGTGTAAGGCTCGGCCTTATGTCTGTGGTTTTGTTCCACTCTTGCCGCCCTAGTTTCCGTCATACCGGTGTTATGTTTCCGGATTTTGCGTTCCTTACGCGGTTGAGTGATTTATGGGACCCCCTTGACAATTGGCTTTGAATAAAACTCCTCCAGCAAGGCCCAACATTGCCTCACCACCACCTATATTTCCCTTGGGAGTAATTAACCCAAGGGTCATCTTTATTTTAGCCCCCCCGGGCCAGTGCTTGTCTAAGTGCTGGTCTGAACTAGAGCCCTTTGCAGCGCCCCCTCAGGGAAACTTGAGGTCTAGTTTTAGTTGTATGGATTGCTCATCCGGTGTTGCCCTGAGAACGAGATATGTGCAGCTCCTATCGGGATTGTCGGCGCATCGGGCGGTCTTGCTGGTCTTGTTTTACCATTGTCGAAATGTCTTGTAAACCGGGATTCCGAGTCTGATCGGGTCTTCCTGGGAGAAGGTATATCCTTCGTTGATCGCGAGAGCTTGTCATGGGCTAAGTTGGGACACCCCTGCAGGGTATAATCTTTTGAAAGCCGTGCCTGCGGTTATAGGCAGACGGGAATTTGTTAATGTCCAGTTGTAGATAACTTGACACCAGATCCGAAATAAAACGCATCAACCGCGTGCGTAGCCGTGATGGTCTCTTTTTGGCAGAGTCCGGGAAGTGAACACGGTTTCTGTGTTATGTTTGATGTAAGTAGGAGTTCAGGATCACTTCTTGATCATTGCTAGTTTCACGACCGTTCCGCTTGCTCTCTTCTCGCTCTTATTTGCGTATGTTAGCCACCATATATGCTTAGTCGCTGCTGCAGCCTCACCACTTTACCCCTTCCTTTCCCTTTAATCTTTGCTAGTCTTGATACCCATGGTAATGGGATTGCTGAGTCCTCGTGGCTCACAGATTACTACAACAACAGTTGCAGGTACAGGTTATGCGATGATCATGACGCGAGAGCGATGCTTGCTTGCTTGAGTTCTTCTTCTGCTTCTTCTTCGATCAGGGGATAGGTTCCAGGTCGGCAGCCTGGGCTAGCAGGGTGGATGTCATTTGAGTTTCTGTTTGTGTTTCATCCATAGTCGGATGTTGATCTTATGTATGATGATGTTGTATTCATGTGGCATTCTATGCCTCTTGTATGTATCCCCATCTATTATGTAATGTTGATGTAATGATATCCACCTTGCAAAAGTGTTTCAATATGCGGTTCTATCCTTGGTGGGACCTTCGAGTCTCTTTAGGATAGTATCGGATATTGGGCGTGACACTAGGCACCTCTAAATCATGCGCATGAATGTGGCACCATTATTGTTGAGGCCAAAGGGCATAGTAACATAGCAAAAACACCCGAACGGGGTGATGAAAGCCGTATTTATCTCATCGGGTCCATACAGTCGAATCTGATGGTACCCGATATAAGCGTCCAAGAAGGACAGTTGCTCACATCCCGCAGTTGAGTCGACTATCTGGTCGATGTGGAAGAGAGGAAAATGATCTTCCGGGCAGGCCCGATTGATGCGTTTGAAGTCAATACACATTCGGAGTGATTTGTCTTTCTTGGGAACCATAACAACATTGGCGAGCCACTCGGAGTGGTATATATCACGGATAAACTCAGTCGCCAGGAGCCGAGCCGCCTCCTTGCCAATGGCTTGACTCTTCTCCGTGGTGGACCAACGGAGATGCTCCTTAACGGGTTTTACTTTTGGGTCGACTCACAACTGGTTCTCAGCTAGCTCCCTGGGCACACCTGGCATGTCAGATGGCTTCCATGCAAAGATGTCCCAGTTCTCACGGAGGAACTGGATGAGCGCTTCTTCCTATTTGTTGTCAAGTGTCGTCGAGATATGGGTCGGAGCAGCATTGGGGTCGGTCGGGTGAACGTGGACTAGCTTGGTATCGCTTGCCAACTGAAATGCAGATTCCGAGGCAGGCCTCTTAGCACGCAACAAATCACTCGGATCGGTAGTCTTCTGGTACTCTTGAAACTCTACTGCTGCCATCTACTTATCTGCTATCTTTGCCCCATCTTGAAGACAATCTTCTGCTCTCTGACGGTTACCAGAAACCGTTATCACGCCTCTGGGGCCAGGCATCTTCATCTTGAGATATACATAGCATGGTCGAGCCATAAAGCTAGCATAAGGAGGTCTGCCCAAAATAGCATGATATGCACTCTGGAAATCCACAATCTCAAACGTCAACTTCTGCTTGCATAAATTCTTGTCATCACCGAAAACGACGTCAAGAGTGATCTGGCCGAGTGATCCGGCTTTCTTTCGTGGGATGATTCCATGGAACCGCATGTTGCTCTCGCTGAGTTTGGACATCAGAATGCCCATTCCATTGAGGGCCTCAGCATACAGAATATTCAGGCCACTGCCACCATCCATCAGAACCTTGGTCAGTCGGGTGCCTCCCACGACTAGGTCGACCACCAGCGCTTGCCACCCAGGGGTAGCTACGCGTGCCGGGTGGTCGGACTGGTCGAATGTAATGTTTTTTTTGACCACTTCAAGTACTTTGGTGTTGCCGGAGCAACCATATTTAATGACCTTCAATCGACTTTTGCTCCCAATATCGGCAAAAATCACCAAGGTGGCATTGACATTGGGGTAACCATCGTCATCATCCTTATCTTCTTCTTCCTTCTTAGACTCTTTGTCCTTATAACTGGGTTTACTCTCTCGGAAGTTCTGGATTAGGAGTCGACATTCTCGAGTGGTATGTTTGGGGAGAATCAGGTTCCCCTCTTCATCCTTCTTGGTGTGAATATGACACGACAAATCCATCACATCATTTCCTTCCTGTTCCTTCACCTTCTTAGGGATCCAAGGCCCCTTGGGCTTCCCTTTGAACTTTCCTTGATTCACACTGTTGCCTCGGCAGGACCTGCTGCCTCAGCCTTTCGCTTCTGCTTCTGACCAGAATTCCCTCCTCCGGTGTCCGTGGGCGACTGTTTTGTGCTTGCCGCTTCGGAGTCGGTCCTCCTCTTTGCTGTTAGCATACTTGGTGGCAATCTCCATCATTTGAGTCAAAGACATATCTCTAGTTTGACCGAACTTCGGATTGAGCTCTCTGTAGCGAATTCCTTCCTTGAAGGCACAGACTGCTTGGTGATCAGACACATTCTCCACTGTGTGGTGCAGAGTGATCCATCTCTGGATATAGTCTCTCAAGGTTTCATTCGGTTTCTGCACACAATGCTGCAACTATGGTAGACCACCAAGTCCTTTGCAGGTGCCCTCAAACGTTCTGGTGAACACTCGGGCTAACTCATTGATACGTCTCCAATGTATCTATAATTTTTGATTGTTCCATGCTATTATATTACCCATTTTGCATGTTTATGGGCTTTACTTTACACTTTTATATCATTTTTGGGACTAACCTACTAACCGGAGGCCCAGCCCGTATTGCAGTTTTTTTGCCTATTTCAGTGTTTCGAAGAAAAGGAATATCAAACGGAGTCCAAACGGAATGAAACCTTCGTGAGCGTGATTTTTGGAACGAATGTGATCCATAGGACTTGGAGTGCAAGTCAAGAAGTAGTGGAGGCGGCCACGAGGGTGGAGGGCGCGCCCACCCCTACTAGGCACGCCCCCCTATCTCGTGGGCCCCTCGGGCATCCACCGACCTACTTCTTCCTCCTATATATACCCACATACCCTGAGAACATCAAAGGCGACCACGAAAAACTATTTCCACCACTGTAACCTTCTGTATCCGCGAGATCCCATCTTGGAGCCTTTGCCGGCGCTCCGCCGGAGGGGGAATCGACCATGAAGGGCTTCTACATCAACACCATAGCCCCTCTGATGGGTTGTGAGTAGTTTACCACAGACCTACGGGTCCATAGTTATTATCTAGATGGCTTCTTCTCTCTTTTTGGATCTCAATACCATGTTCTCCTCGATCTTCTTGGAGATCTATTCGATGTAACTCTTTTGGCAGTGTGTTTGTCGAGATCTGATGTATTGTGGGTTTATGATCAAGTTTATCTATGAGAAATATTTGAATCTCCTCTGAATTCTTTTATGTATGATTAAGTTATCTTTGCAAGTCTCTTCGAATTATCAGTTTGGTTTGGCCTACTAGATTAATCTTTCTTGCAATGGGAGAAGTGCTTAGCTTTGGTTTCAATCTTGCGGTGTCCTTTCCAAGTGATAGCAGGGGCTGCAAGGCACATATTGTATTGTTTCCATCGAGGATAAAAAGATGGGGTTTATATCATATTGCATGAGTTTATCCCTCTACATCATGTCATCTTTCTTAATGCGCTACTCTTTTATTTATGTACTTAATACTCTAGATGCATGCTGGATAGCGGTCTATGTGTGGAGTAATAGTAGTAGATGCAGGCAGGAGTCGTTCTACTTGTCACGGACGTGATGCCTATATACATGATCATGCCTAGATAATCTCATAATTATTCGCTTTTCTATCAATTGCTCGACTGTAATTTGTTCACCCGCCATAATACTTATGCTATCTTGAGAGAAGCCACTAGTGAAACTATGGCCCCCGGGTCTATCTTTTATCATATAAGCTTTCAATCTACTTTTATTTGCATCTTTACTTTTCCAATCTATATTATAAAATACCAAAAATATATTTATCTTATCATACTATCTCTATCAGATCTCACTTTCGCAAGTGGCCGTGAAGGGATTGACAACCCCTTTATTGCGTTGATTGCAAGTTCTTTGTTTGTTTATGTAGGTGCGTGGGACTTCTGAGGAGCCTCCTACTGGATTGATACCTTGGTTCTCAAAAACTGAGGGAAATACTTATGCTACTATTGCTGCATCACCCTTTCCTCTTCAAGGAAAACCAACACAAGCTCAAGACGTAGCAAGAAGGATTTCTGGCGCCGTTGCCGGGGAGGTGTTCTCTCAAGTCAAGACATATCAATTACCCATCACAAACTCATCTCCCTCGCATTTACATTATTTGCCATTTCACTCTCGTTTTCCTCTCCCGCACTTCACCCTTGCTGTTTTATTCGCCCTCTCTTTCCCAATATTCTCTCTCTTTCGCTTGCTCTCTTTTCCTTTCTTTTGTTTGCCGTTATTTCTGAAATTGGGGAGATTATAGTCGCTATGGACAATAGTGATAACATGGAAAATTCTGATGCTCCTACTGAAGAACCCCCTATCTTGCATACTAAAAAGTTTCGAATCGGTGGTGGTAACATTATTGGAAAAGGTGTTATTCAAGATTTCTTTACTTGTGCTGGTGCTTTACCTTCTATGGGTGGTTCTATTCTTCATAGAACTAGTAGACTTGCGGATGCTATCGCTATGCTTGTAGTTGAGCTTGAAAGACAATTTATGCATATGCATCCTTGCATACAAAGAATTTTCCTTGCATATTCTAATATTGAGCATTCTTCTGTTAAGTGCGTTGTTACTATATTTTTGGCTCATGATTTTAGATTTATAATAAGAGAGGCCAAAGAAATCTGTGCGCACTATAGGGTGGACGCCGGTCGCCCTCCCATAGAGGCGATCCTCTTCGATCAAGAGGAAATTAGTCGTTTTCAATCTTTGGACTATGTTGCTTTCAATGAAAACCTTAAAAAAAAGTTCCTACCATTGTCCTAGTTGATAGAATTTCCGAACTTAATAATGATTTTTCTCTTCGAAATAATGAGCTAGGATACTCTCTTGAGTATAGGCTCATGAAATTCTGCCAAAAGAATGCTTATAATGATGAATTAGTTGTGCAATATGAAGGGCCAAAGGAGGAACCAATTCCTACTGTGATTGATCTTGGGGACTTTTGTCCCATTAAATTTAGCCCTTTTGATTAGTTTTTCTTGCCTCAAAGAAAACTTGCTGCTGAAGATAGAGAATATGATATGAGTTTTCAATATCTATATCTTATTATTATGGCACTACTTAGACCTATCCTCGCTTTTATGCCTAGCTAGGGGCGCTAAACGATAGCGCTAGTTGGGAGGCAACCCAATTTTATTTGTGCTTTTTGTTTTTGTTTCCGTTTAGTAATAAATTTTGCATCTACCTTCTGTTTAGATGTGTTTTTATGTTTTAATTAGTGTTTGTGCCTAGTAGAACCTGTAGGATGACCTATGGTGATAGTTAATTTGATTCTGCTGAAAAACAGAAACTTTGCACGCACGAAAATAGTTTTGTTAATTCACAAATACGTGCTTTTGTGTTGATTATTTTTTCTGTAGATCAATAGGCAAATTTTTCAGGACTTCCTATTTTGGTAGGATTTTTAGAGTTCCATAAGTATTCGAGGGTTACAGATTGCTACAGACTGTTCTGTTTTTGACAGATTCTGTTTTTCACGTGTTGTTTGCTTATTTTGATGCATCTATGGCTAGTATTAAGTGGTATGAACCATAGAGAAGTTGGAATACAGTAGGTTTAACACCAATATAAATAAAGAACGAGTTCATTACAGTACCTTATGTGGTGGTTTTGCTTTCTTTCACTAACAGAGCTTATGAGATTTCCTGTTGAGTTTTGTGTTGTGAAGTTTTCAAGTTTTGGGTAAAGATTTGGTGGACTATGGAATAAGGAGTGGCATGCCCCCGGAAGGCATCCCCTCTTTCATCTTCGTTTATCAGTAACTTTACTTGGAGCTATATTTTTATTCGCCACATGATATGTGTTTTGCTTGGAGCGTCTTGTATGATATTAGTTTTTGCTTTTAGTTTACCACAATCATCCTTGTTGTACACACCTTTTGGGAGAAGTCCACTTGATTAGAATTTATTAGAATACGCTATGTGCTTCACTTATATTTTTCGAGCTTGATAGTTTTTGCTCTAGTGCTTCACTTATATCTTTTAGAGCACGTCGGTGGCTTAATTTTGTAGAAATTGCTAGTCTCTCATGCTTCACTTATATTATTGAGAGTCTCTTAGAACAACATGGTATTTGCTATGGTTATAAAATTGGTCCTAGAATGGTAGGCATCCAAGTTGGGTATAATAAAAACTATCGTAGAAAGTGAATTGGATGCTATGACCAATTTTATACTTGTTAATTTTTTTGAATATGGAGGTAGTGATATTAGAGTCATGCTAGTTGGGTGATTATGAATTTAAAGAATACTTGTGTTGAAGTTTGTGATTCCCGTAGCATGCACGTATGGTGAACTGCTTTGTGATGAAGTTGGAGCACAATTTTATTTATTGATTGTCTTCCTTATGAGTGGCGGTCGGGGACGAGCGATGGTCTTTCCTACCAATCTATCCCCCTAGGAGCATGCGCGTAGTACTTTGTTTTTGTTGACTTGTAGATTTTTGCAATAAGTACATGAGTTCTTTATGACTAATGTTGAGTCCATGGATTATATGCACTCTCACCATTCCACCATTGCTAGCCTCTCTTGTGCCGCGCAACTTTCACCGGTACCATACACCCACCATATACCTTCCTCAAAACAGCCACCATACCTACCTATTATGGCATTTCCATAGCCATTTCGAGATATATTGCCATGCAACTTTCCACCGTTCCGTTTATATGACGCGCATCATTATTGTCATATTGCTCTTTGCATGATCATGTAGTTGACATCGTATTTGTGGCATGGCCACCTTCATAATTTTCATACATGTCACTCTTGATTCATTGTATATCCCGGTACACCACCGGAGGCATTCATATCTTGTTTAAGTTTTGAGTTGTAATCTTGAGTTAATAAAAGTGTGATGATCCTCATTATTAGAGCATTGTCCCAGTGAGGAAAGGATGATGGAGACTATGATTCCCCCACAAGTCGGGATGAGACTTCGGACTTTATTAAAAAAAGAGAAAAAAGAAAGGCCAAAAAAAGGAGGCCCAAAAAGAAAAAAAGAGAAAAAAAAGAAAAAAAAAGAAAGAAAACAATGAGAGAAAAAGACAGAAGGGACAATGTTACTATCCTTTTTACCACACTTGTGCTTCAAAGTAGCACCATGATCTTCATGATAGAGAGTCTCCTATGTTGTCACTTTCATATACTAGTGGGAATTTTTCATTATAGAACTTGGCTTGTATATTCCAATGATGGGCTTCCTCAAAATGCCCTAGGTCTTCGTGAGCAAGCGAGTTGGATGCACACCCACTTAGTTTCCTTTGTTGAGCTTTCATACGTTTATAGCCCTAGTGCATCCGTTGCATGTAAATCCCTACTCACTCACATTGATATCTATTAATGGGCATCTCCATAGCCCGTTGATACGCCTAGTTGATGTGAGACTATCTTCTCCTTTTTGTCTTCTCCACAACCACCATTCTATTCCACATGTAGTGCTATGTCCATGGCTCACGCTCATGTATTGTGTGAAAGTTGAAAAAAGTTTGAGATTACTAAAGTATGAAACAATTGCTTGGCTTGTCATCGGGCTTGTGCATGATTAAATACTTTGTGTGATGAAGATAGAGCAACAACCAGACTATATGATTTTGTAGGGATAACTTTCTTTAGCCATGTTATTTTGAGAAGACATGATTGCTTTGATTAGTATTCTTGAAGTATTACTATTTCTTATGTCAATATGAACTTTTATTTTGAATCATTTGGATCTGAACATTCATGCCACAATAAAGAAAATTACATTGAGAATTATGCTAGGTAGCATTCCACATCAAAATTTCTGTTTTTATCATTTACCTACTCGAGGACGAGCAGGAATTAAGCTTGGGGATGCTTGATACGTCTCCAACGTATCTATAATTTTTGATTGTTCCATGCTATTATATTACCCGTTTTGGATGTTTATGGGCTTTACTTTACACTTTTATATCATTTTTGGGACTAACCTACTAACAGGAGGCCCAGCCCGTATTGTAGTTTTTTTTGCCTATTTCAGTGTTTCGAAGAAAAGGAATATCAAACGGAGTCCAAACGGAATGAAACCTTCAGGAGCGTGATTTTTGGAACGAACGTGATCCAGAGGACTTGGAGTGCATGTCAAGAAGCAGTCGAGGCGGCCACGAGGGTGGAGGGCGCGCCCACCCCTACTGGGCGTGCCCCCCTATCTCATGGGCCCCTCGGGCGTCCACTGGCCTACTTCTTCCTCCTATATATACCTACGTACCCTGAGAACATTAAAGGCGACCACGAAAAACTATTTTCACCACCGTAACCTTCTGTATCCGTGAGATCCCATCTTGGAGCCTTCACCGGCACTCCGCTGGAGGGGGAATCGATCATGGAGGGCTTCTACATCAACACCATAGCCCCTCCGATGAGTTGTGAGTAGTTTACCACAGACCTATGGGTCCATAGTTATTAGCTAGATGGCTTCTTCTCTCTTTTTGGATCTCAATACCATGTTCTCCTCGATCTTCTTGGAGATCTACTCGATGTAACTCTTTTTGCGGTGTGTTTGTCGAGATCCGATGAATTGTGGGTTTATGATCAAATTTATCTGTGAGAAACATTTGAATCTCCTCTGAATTCTTTTATGTATGATTAAGTTATCTTTGCAAGGCTCTTCAAATTATCAGTTTGGTTTGGCCTACTAGATTAATCTTTCTTGCAATGGGAGAAGTGCTTAGCTTTGGGTTCAATCTTGCGGTGTCCTTTCCCAGTGACAGCAGGGGCAACAAGGCACGTATTGTATTGTTGCCATCAAGGATAAAAAGATGGTGTTTATATCATATTGCATGAGTTTATCCCTCTATATCATGTCATCTTTCTTAATGCGTTACTCTGTTCTTTATGAACTTAATACTCTAGATGCATGCTGGGTAGCGGTCGGTGTGTGGAGTAATAGTAGTAGATGTAGGCAGGAGTCGGTCTACTTGTCACAGACGTGATGCCTATATACATGATCATGCCTAGATAATCTCATAATTATTCACTTTTCTATCAATTGCTCAACAGTGATTTGTTCACCCATCGTAATACTTATGCTATCTTGAGAGAAGCCACTAGTGAAACCTATGCCCCCTGGGTCTATCTTTTATCATATAAGCTTTCAATCTACTTTTATTTGCATCTTTACTTTTCCAATCTATATTATAAAATACCAAAAATATATTTATCTTATCATACTATCTCTATCAGATCTCACTTTCGCAAGTGGCCGTGAAGGGATTGACAACCCCTTTGTTGCGTTGGTTGCGAGTTCTTTGTTTGTTTGTGTAGGTGCGTGAGACTTTTGAGGAGCCTCCTACTGGATTGATACCTTGGTTCTCAAAAACTGAGGGAAATACTTACGCTCCTATTTCTGCATCACCCTTTCCTCTTCAAGGAAAACCAACGCAAGCTCAAGACGTAGCACTCATCCCAACTCAAAATGCTCCCAGGGCCAATTGATTCAGCCAAGCCCTGGCAGAACGTTCAAGCATCAGAGGAAGGTGCTTCATGGCCACCTCATCGCTGCCGCCACCAATGTGCACAGCCATTCGGTAGTCTTCAAGCCAAGTATCAGGCTTCGATTCTCCTGTGAACTTTCTGACGCTAGTCGCCAGCCTGAAGTTAAGGGGGAACTCAGCGGCTCTGATGGCTCTTCCAAAACACTCTGGGCCGGAAACATGGACTCTGCTTCCACTTGGTCTGTCTTGATCCAGCCCTTCTCTGTATGCTTTGTTCCCGTCGACCAAACCCTGCATAAGTACGGACCTTGCGTCGATGCCGGGCTCTCTGGGGTCGACTGGAACTCTGCGGTCATTCCCATACGGATGCATGTCATCATCGCGTCGGGGCGCGTATGACCCATCCCTCGGAAGGGGCGAAGGCGCCCGACAGTAGTTGTCGCGGGCATATTCACGATCATATTCTCCATGAGCTCTTCCCAGGTACCGATCCTGGTGGTGATCACGACGTCCACGTGCAAAGGCGACCTAGTACTGTGTGCCGACTGAATGGTGTCTGCTCTTACTGATCTGGTGTGGATTCTGTTCCATGACTGGGACACAACGGAGTTCTGGTCTCCTGCTGCTCGGAGCAGCGTTCTAATCTGCTCCACGCCTCTTCCATCCTCTGAACGGGAAAGCTAAATGGACTCTGCGATACGCGCAACAGCTGCAAGATTTTGAATCGGTGTGTGGAATACCTGAGTTTCCGGTGGAAACAATTGCCGTGGACGTCGACTGGAATCGGGGATCAGTCGATGAGCACGCTCGTCGAGAGAATGTTGGAAATTCTCCAGATGAGTGCGCTTAGCCAAAGTGGCCAGGCGCACTGCCTCAAAGGCCTGGGCCTCAGCGGTTTCCCCTATGATGGGGGTCTGAAGAGCCTCCACATTGCGGCGATGCAGCTCCTCCCTCTGCTGCGAGCTGAGAGGTTGGGGCTGATATTCTTCTTGGTCAAGTGACAGGCCATCGCTTCTACTGCCGTCGCCGCTGCGATGAAAACCAGATGGACCGCGATGGGATTCGACCATGAGGACCTCCACCGCGGGGTCACAACTCCCGCTCTTGGAACAGATATCTGCCAAATCAGTCGACAGGTCGACCGATCCGTAGGGGAATACGTCGGGCTCAATCGCCGCGACTTGAGGGGTGAACGCCTGACGAGCCATCACGTGTCTCACCCACTGCTAGAGCCATGAACGCCTAGACCTCTTGCGGCAGCGTCCAGCAGAGTGAGATGACGACGCGATGACTGACTGTTACGGGGAAGACGACTGCCGAAGGAGGACGCCGCAGGAACTCACGTGGAAGTGCGACGAGGCACGAGCCGGGAGAGCCTCAACATCGAGGGGGGCCTCTTGGAGCCAAGCGGAGTCGTCGGTGATGAAATTAAGCGCGCCGAGTCGGAACTCGCGGCCCATGACCAAACCACCGCCGGAAACCATGCTGATGAAGATCGAAGAAAATGCAACCTCACCGGAAGTCGCTAAGACGCTCTGCCCCATGGCGGGTGCCAATTGTCATGGTTCTAAGTCTGATAGTAAGTATAGGGGGTATGAATGAGGAGGCAAGGTCTTATCTATTGTGAGATTGTACGCAAATGTTTACGAGTTCAGGCCCCTCTCGAAGGAGGTAAAAGCCCTACGTCTCGGTGCCTGGAGGCGGTCGACTGGATTATGAGAGTGTGTGTTGCAGGGGGTGCAAACCCTTGTGATAGAGGAGGGGGTTGGCTTATATAGAGTGCACCAGGACCCCGGCCATCCCCCATTAGCAAGAGTTCAATGTACATAAAGATGGGGCATTACTGATAACGCCAGCCATAAAGTGCTTTTAATGATCTTAAAGACCACAGAGTGAATGCTTGACTATTGCCGTTCTGAGTGACTCCTGGTCTTCAGTAGGTCGAGTGGTTTCTTGTATGGTCGAGTGATTGACTGGTTGTGTGACATCAGGAAGGAGGGGTACCCGCGTGATTGATTGGTCGAGTGGATTGCACTCGACGCCTTTATTGGGCACTCCTTGTTGTCTCTTGAGCTTCTTTGCTTATAGGGTAGTGACCTTGGGTAGGGTGTATAGGTCAGGCCTATGACCCTACCCTAGGTCTATATCATCATCAATAGGGGCACGGAGCCTTGACGATTCCCCGGTACTTGTTAGAATCTGAGGCAACACAATATCCTGGGCAAGCCTGATATATACATAGACATGGAAACTAGCAGGAAACTGTGCATGCTAAAAACTATCGGGCTGCGCACAGGGTCTGCGCCTGGCTTTGTACATAGGGTTACATGCCTTGCCGGTAAGGCTAGTACAAAAAAGGGGGTTGCCGGAGCTCCCGGCAGCTGCGCCCTATGGGTAGAACTTGCGAAGATGTTCGATGTTCAAGGAGTTTCTCACCGGAATGCAATCTTCGATCTCCAGGCGGACTGCACCGGTCCTGGTGACTCGTATTACCCGATAGGGGCCTTCCCACTTTGGCGTCAACTTGTTTGAATTCTTGGCTGATTGAATGCACCGAAGAACAAGGTCACCTTGCTCAAGGCTGCGGGCATGAACCTTGCGGCTATGATAGCGGTGCAAGGCTTGCTGGTAGCGAGCGGCTCGCACAGTAGCTCGAAGATGATCTTCCTCGAGGTGCATTGCATCATCTTGGCGCAACTGCTCTTTCTCCAACTCATCATAAGCGAGCACTCGAGGGTGACCCGTATATGAGTTCTGTGGGGAGAACTGCTTCTGCCCCATATACCATGGCAAAGGGTGTCTGGCCAGTGGCTTGATTCGATGTCATTCTAATTGACCAAAGAACCATTGGCAATTCATCAATCCAGCGCCTTCCACACTTGCGCAGCTTGTCGAAAGTTCTTAGTTTGAGGCCCCTCAATACTTCAACATTTGCCCTTTTCGCTTGGGCATTGCTCCTTGGGTGAGCGATAGAAGCAAAGCAAACTTTGCTGCCAAGGTCCTAGATATACTACATGAAGGTGCGGCTCGTGAACTGTGTGCCGTTGTTGGTGATGACTCTGTTTGGCACACCAAAACGGCAAACGAGTCCCTTGAAGAACTTGACGGCCGACTGCACTGTCACCTTCCTCACTGGCTCTACTTCCGGCCACTTTGTGAACTTGTTGATCGCAACGTGGAAGTACTCAAAGCCCCTGACATCACGGGGGAAGGGGACCAATATGTCGAGCCCCCAGACTAAAAATGGCAAGGAGAGAGGGATTGTTTGAAGGGCTTGAGCTGGTTGATGAAGCTTCTTTGAATGAAACTGGCACGCTTCACACTTGGTTACTAGTGCCATTGCATCCTGGAGGGCAGTGGGCCAGAAGAAACCTTGCCGGAATGCTTTGCCGGCAAGGACTCTTGACCCTATGTGGGAGCCACATATGCTCCATGTATCTCTGCCAACAGCTCCAGTCCGTCCTCGCGAGGAATACACTTCAATTTCACGCCGTTCGGCCTTATTCTTGAAGGAAATATGCCCTAGAGGCAATAATAAAGTTATTATTTATTTCCTTATATCATGCTAAATGTTTATTATTCATGCTAGAATTGTATTAACCAGAAACATGATACATGTGTGAATACATAGACAAACTTAATGTCACTAGTATGCCTCTACTTTACAAGCTCATTCATCAAAGATGGTTATGTTTCCTAACCATAGACATGAGTTGTCATTTGATTAACGAGATCACATCATTAGGAGAATGATGTGATTGAATTGACCCATTCCGTTAGCTTAGCACTTGATCATTTAGTATGTTGCTATTGCTCTCTTCATGACTTATACATGTTCCTACAACTATGAGATTATGCAACTCCCGTTTACGGGAGGAACACTTTGTGTGCTACCAAACGTCACAACGTAACTGGGTGATTATAAAGGAGTTCTACAGGTGTCTCCAAAGGTACATGTTGAGTTGGCATATTTCGAGATTAAGTTTTGTCACTCCGATTGTCGGAGAGGTATCTCTGGGCCCTCTCGGTAATGCACATCACTATAAGCCTTGCAAGCAATGTAGCCAATGAGTTGGTTGCAGAATGATGCATTACATAACGAGTAAAGAGACTTGCTGGTGACAAGATTGAACTAGGTATTGAGATATCGACGATCGAATCTCGGGCAAGTAACATACCAATGACAAAGGGAACAACGTATGTTGTTATGCGGTTTGACCGATAAAGATCTTCGTAGAATATGTAGGAGCCAATATGAGCATCTAGGTTCCGCTATTGGTTATTTACCGGAAACGTGTCTTGGTCATGTCTACATAGTTCTCGAACCCGTAGGGTCCGCACGCTTAAGGTTTCGTTGACAGTTTTATTATGAGTTTATGAGTTTTGATGTACCGAAGGTTGTTCGGAGTCCCGGATGTGATCACAGACATGATGAGGAGTCTCGAAATGATCGAGATATAAAGATCGATATATTGGACGACTAGATTTGGACACCGAAAAGGTTCCGGGTGAGATTGGGACAATACCGGAGCTCCGGGAGGTTATCGGACCCCCCCGGGAGGTATATGGGCCTTATTGGGCCTTAGTGGAAAGGAGGGGAAAGGAGCAAGGGAGGGGGCGCTCTCCCCAAGCCCAATCCAAATTAGGAGGGGGGCTGGGCCCCCCCTTTCCTTCCTCCCTCCTTTCTCTTCCTTCCCTCTCCCTCTCCTAATAGGAAAAGGGGGAGTCCTACTCCCGGTGGGAGTTGGACTCCCCCCTAGGACGCGCCACCCCCCTTGGCCGGCCCCCTCTTCCACTCCTTTATATACGGGGGAGGGGGGCACCCCATAAAGACAACAATTGATCTCTTAGCCGTGTGCGGTGCCCCCCTCCACCATAGTCCTCCTCGATAATATTGTAGCGGTGCTTAGGCGAAGCCCTGCAATGGTAGAACATCAAGATCACCACCACGCCGTTGTGCTTACAGAACTCTCCCTCGACACTCGGCTAGATCGGAGTTCGAGGGACGTCATCGAGCTGAACGTGTGCTAGAACTCAGAGGTGCCATAGTTTTGGTGCTTGATCTGTCAGGCCGTGAAGACGTACGACTACATCAACCACGTTGTTCTAATGCTTTCGCTTTCGGTCTACGAGGGTATGTGGACAACACTCTCCCCTCTCGTTTTTTTGAAATTACTACATTCCCCAACAGTGGCATCCGAGCCTAGTTTTATGCGTAGATGTTATATGCACGAGTAGAACACAAATAAGTTGTGGGTGATACAAGTCATACTGCTTACCATAATGTCATACTTTGGTTCGGCGGTATTGTTGGATGAAGTGGCCCGGACCGACATTACGCGTACGCTTACGCGAGACTGGTTCTACCGACGTGCTTTGCACATAGGTGGCTGGCGGGTGTCAGTTTCTCCAACTTTAGTTGAACCGAGTGTGGCTATGCCCGGTCCTTGCGAAGGTTAAAACAACACTAACTTAATGAACTATCATTGTGGTTTTGACACATAGGTAAGAATGGTTCTTGCTCAGCCCGTAGCAGCCACGTAAAATTTGCAACAACAAAGTAGAGGACGTCTAACTTGTTTTTGCAGGGCATGTTGTGATATGATATGGTCAAGATGTGATGCTATATTTTATTGTATGAGATGATCATGTTTTGTAACCGAGTTATCGGACTGGCAGGAGCCATATGGTTGTCCCTTTATTGTATGAAATGCAAGCGCCCTATAATTGCTTTACTTTATCACTAAGCGGTAGCGATAGTCGTAGAAGAAATAGATGGCGAAACAACAATGATGCTACGATGGAGATCAAGGTGTCGCGCCGGTGACGATGGTGATCACGACGGTGCTTCGGAGATGGAGATCACAAGCACAAGATGATGATGGCCATATCATATCACTTATATTGATTGCATGTGATGTTTATCCTTTATGCATCTTATCTTGCTTTGATTGACGGTAGCATTATAAGATGATCTCTCACTAATTATCAAGAAGTGTTCTCCCTGAGTATGCACCATTGCGAAAGTTCTTCGCGCTGAGACACCACGTGATGATCGGGTGTGATAGGCTCTATGTTCAAAAACAACGGGTGCAAAACAGTTGCACACGCGAAATACTCAAGTTAAACTTGATGAGCCTAGCATATACAGATATGACCTCGGAACACGGAGACCGAAAGGTCGAACGTGAATCATATAGTAGATATGATCAACATAGTGATGTTCACCATTGAAAACTACTCCATCTCACGTGATGATCGGACATGGTTTAGTTGATTTGGATCACGTGATCACTTAGATGACTAGAGAGATGTCTGTCTAAGTGGGAGTTCTTTAGTAATATGATTAACTGAACTTAAATTTATCATGAACTTAGTACCTGATAGTATTTTGCTTGTCTATGTTTGTTGTAGATAGATGGCTCATGCTGTTGTTCCGTTGATTTTTAATGCGTTCCTTGATAAAGCTAAGTTGAAAGATGATGGTAGCAATTACACAGACCGGGTACGTAACTTGAGGATTATCCTCATTGCTGCACAGAAGAATTACATCCTGGAAGCACCGCTGGGTGCCAGGCCTGCTGCAGATGCAACTGACGATGTTAAGAACGTCTGGCAGAGCAAAGCTGATGACTACTCGATAGTTTAGTGTGCCATGCTTTACGGCTTAGGACCGGGACTTCAACGATGTTTTGAACGTCATGGTGCATATGAGATGTTCCAGGAGTTGAAGTTGATATTTCAAGCAAATGCCCGGATTGAGAGATATGAAGTCTCCAATAAGTTCTATAGCTGCAAGATGGAAGAGAATAGTTCTGTCAGTGAACATATACTCAAAATGTCTGGGTATAATAATCACTTCATTCAACTGGGAGTTAATCTTCCTGATAGTGTCATTGACAAAATTCTTCAATCACTGCCACCAAGCTACAAGAACTTCGTGATGAACTATAATATGCAAGGGATGGACAAGACTATTCCCGAGCTCTTCGCAATGCTAAAGGCTGCGGAGGTAGAAATCAAGAAGGAGCATCAAGTGTTGATGGTCAATAAGACCACCAGTTTCAAGAAAAAAGGGTAAAGGGAAGAAGAAGGGGAACTTCAAGAAGAACAACAAACAAGTTGCTGCTCAAGAGAAGAAACCCAAATCTGGACCTAAACCTAAGACTGAGTGCTTCTACTGCAAGTAGACTGGTCACTGGAAGCGGAACTGCCCCAAGTATTTGGCGGATAAGAAGGATGGCAAGGTGAACAAAGGTATATGTGATATACATGTTATTTATGTGTACCTTACTAATGCTCGTAGTAGCACCTGGGTATTTGATACTGGTTCTGTTGCTAATATTTGCAACTCGAAACAGGGACTACGGATTAAGCGAAGATTGGCTAAGGACGAGGTGACGATGCGCGTGGGAAATGGTTGCAAATTCGATGTGATCGCAGTCGGCACGCTACCTCTACATCTACCTTCGGGATTAGTTTTAGACCTGAATAATTGTTATTTGGTGCCAGCGTTGAGCATGAACATTATATCTGGATCTTGTTTGATGCGAGATGGTTATTCATTTAAATCAGATAATAATGGTTGTTCTATTTGTATGAGTAATATCTTTTATGGTCATGCACCCTTGAAGAATGGTCTATTTTTATTAAATCTTGATAGTAGTGATACACATATTCATAATGTTGAAGCCAAAAGATGCAGAGTTGATAATGATAGTGCAACTTATTTGTGGCACTGCCGTTTAGGTCATATTGGTGTAAAGCGCATGAAGAAACTCCATACTGATGGACTTCTGGAATCACTTGATTATGAATCACTTGGTACTTGCGAACCGTGCCTCATGGGCAAGATGACTAAAACGCCGTTCTCCGAAACTATGGAGCGAGCAACAGACTTTTTGGAAATCATACATACTGATGTATGTGGTCCAATGAATGTTGAGGCTCACGGCGAGTATCGTTATTTTCTCACCTTCATAGATGATTTGAGCAGATATGGGTATATCTACTTAATGAAACACAAGTCTGAAACATTTGAAAAGTTCAAAGAATTTCAGAGTGAAGTGGAAAATCATCGTAACAAGAAAATAAAATTTCTATGATCTGATCGTGGAGGAGAATATTTGAGTTACGGGTTTGATTTACATTTGAAACAATGTGGAATAGTTTCGCAACTCACGCCACCCGGAACACCATAGTGAAATGGTGTGTCCGAACGTCGTAATCGTACTTTACTAGATATGGTGCGATCTTTGATGTCTCTTACTGATTTACCGCTATCGTTTTGGGGTTATGCTTTAGAGACGGCCAGATTCACGTTAAATAGGGCACCATCAAAATCCGTTGAGACGACGCCTTATGAACTATGGTTTGGCAAGAAACCAAAGTTGTCGTTTCTTAAAGTTTGGGGCTGCGATGCTTATGTGAAGAAACTTCAACCAGATAAGCTTGAACCCAAATCGGAGAAATGTGTCTTCATAGGATACCCAAAAGAGACTATTGGGTACACCTTCTATCACAGATCTGAAGGCAAGAATTTTGTTGCTAAATTCGGATCCTTTCTAGAAAAAGAGTTTCTCTCGAAAGAAGTGAGTGGGAGGAAAGTAGAACTTGATGAGGTAACTGTACCTGCTCCCTTATTGGAAAGTAGTTCATCACAAGAACCGGTTCCTATGACGACTACACCAATCAGTGAGGAAGCTAATGATATTGATCATGAAACTTCAGATCAAGTTACTACCGAACCTCGTAGGTCAACCAGAGTAAGAACCACACCAAAGTTGTATGGTAATCCTATTCTGGAAGTCATGTTACTTGACCATGGTGAACCTACGTACTATGAGGAAGCAATGATGAGCTCAGATTCTGCAAAATGGCTTGAGGCCATGAAATCTGAGATGGGATCCATGTATGAGAACAAAGTACAGACTTCCGTTGACTTTCCCGATGATCAGCAAGCCATCAAGAATAAATGGATCTTCAAGAAGAAGACTGACGCTGATGGTAATGTAACTATCTACAAAGCTCGACTTGTTGCAAAAGGTTTTCGACAAGTTCAAGGAGTTGACTATGATGAGACTTTCTCACCCGTAGCGATGCTTAAGTCTGTCCGAATCATGTTAGCAATTGCCGCATTTTATGATTATGAAATATGGCAAATGGATGTCAAAACTGCATTCCTGAATGGATTTCTGGAAGAAGAGTTGTATATGATGCAACCCGAAGGTTTTGTCGATCCAAAAGGTGCTAACAAAGTGTGCAAGCTCCAGCGATCCATTTATGGACTGGTGCAAGCCTCTCCGAGTTGGAATAAACGCTTTGATAGTGTGATCAAAGCATATGATTTTATACAGACTTTTGGAGAAGCCTATATTTACAAGAAAGTGAGTGGGAGCTCTATAGCATTTCTGATATTATATGTAGACGACATATTGTTGATTGGAAATGATATAGAATTTCTGGATAGCATAAAGGGATACTTGAATAAAAGTTTTTCGATGAAAGACCTCGGTGAAGCTGCTTATATATTGGGCATCAAGATCTATAGAGATAGATCAAGACGCTTAATTGGACTTTCACAAAGCACATACCTTGATAAAGTTTTGAAAAAGTTAAAAATGGATCAGGCAAAGAAAGGGTTCTTGCCTGTATTACAAGGTGTGAAGTTGAGTCAGACTCAATGCCCGACCACAGCAGAAGATAGAGAGAAAATGACAGATGTTCCCTATGCTTCAGCCATAGGCTCTATCATGTATGCAATGCTGCGTACCAGACCTGATGTATGCTTAGCAATAAGTTTAGCAGGGAGGTACCTAAGTAATCCAGGAGTGGATCACTGGACAACGGTCAAGAATATCCAGAAATACCTGAAAAAGACTAAGGATACGTTTCTTGTTTATGGAGGTGACAAAGAGCTAGTTGTAAATGGTTACGTCGATGCAAGCTTTGACACTGATCCGGACGATTCTAAATCGCAAACCGGATACGTGTTTATATTGAACGGTGGAGCTGTCAGTTGGTGCAATTCTAAACAAAGCGTCATGGAGGTATCTACATGAGAAGCAGAGTACGTAGCTGCTTCAGAAGCAGCAAATGAAGGAGTCTGGATGAAGGAGTTCATTTCCGATCTAGGTGTCATACCTAGTGCATCGGGACCAATGAAGATCTTCTGTGACAATACTGGTGCAATAGCCTTGGCAAAGGAATCCAGATTTCACAAGAGGACCAAGCACATCAAGAGATGCTTCAATTCCATCCGGGACCAAGGCCAGGTGGGTGACATAGAGATTTGCAAGATACATACGGATCTGAATGTTGCAGACCCATTGACTAAGCCTCTTCCACGAGCAAAACATGATCAGCACCAAGGCTCCATGGGTGTTAGAATCATTATTGTGTAATCTAGATTATTGACTCCAGTGCAAGTGGGAGACTGAAGGAAATATGCCCTAGAGGCAATAATAAAGTTATTATTTATTTCCTTATATCATGATAAATGTTTATTATTCATGCTAGAATTGTATTAACCGGAAACATGATACATGTGTGAATACATAGACAAACTTAATGTCACTAGTATGCCTCTACTTGACTAGCCCATTCATCAAAGATGGTTATGTTTCCTAACCATAGACATGAGTTGTCATTTGATTAACGAGATCACATCATTAGGAGAATGATGTGCTTGACTTGACCCATTCCGTTAGCTTAGCACTTGATCGTTTAGTATGTTGCTATTGCTCTCTTCATGACTTATGCATGTTCCTACAACTATGAGATTATGCAACTCCCGTTTACCGGAGGAACACTTTGTGTGCTACCAAATGTCACAACGTAACTGGGTGATTATAAAGGAGCTCTACAGGTGTCTCCAAAGGTACATGTTGAGTTGGCATATTTTGAGATTAGGTTTTGTCACTCCGATTGTCAGAGAGGTATCTCTGGGCCCTCTCGGTAATGCACATCACTATAAGCCTTGCAAGCAATGTAGCCAATGAGTTGGTTGCGGAATGATGCATTACATAATGAGTAAAGAGACTTGTCGGTAACGAGATTGAACTAGGTATTGAGATACCGACGATTGAATCTCGGGCAAATAACATACCAATGACAAAGGGAACAACGTATGATGTTATGCGGTTTGACCGATAAAGATCTTCGTAGAATATGTAGGAGCCAATATGAGCATCCAGGTTCCGCTATTGGTTATTGACTAGAAACGTGTCTCGGTCATGTCTACATAGTTCTCGAACCCGTAGGGTCCGCACGCTTAAGGTTTCGTTGATAGTTTTATTATGAGTTTATGAGTTTTGATGTACCTAAGGTTGTTCGGAGTCCTGGATGTGATCACGGACATGACGAGGAGTCTCGAAATGATCGAGACATAAAGATCGATATATTGGACGACTATATTTGGACACCGGAAAGGTTCCAGGTGAGATTGGGACAATACCGGAGCTCCGGGAGGTTATCGGACCTTATTGGGCCTTAGTGGAAAGGAGGGGAAAGGACAAAGGGAGGGGGCGCGCCCCCCCAAGCCCAATCCGAATTGGGAGGGGGGCCGGGCCCCCCTTTCCTTCCTCCCTCCTTCCTCTTCCTTCCCTCTCCCTCTCCTAATAGGAAAAGGGGGAGTCCTACTCCCCCCCCCTAGGGCGCGCCACCCCCCTTGGCCGGCCCCCTCCTCCACTTCTTTATTTACGGGGAAGGGGGGCACCCCATAAAGACAACAATTGATCTCTTAGCCGTGTGCGGTGCCCCCCTCCACCATAGTAATCCTCGATAATATTGTAGCGGTGCTTAGGCAAATCCCTGCAACGGTAGAACATCAAGATCGTCACCATGCCGTCGTGCTGACTGAACTCTCCCTCGACACTCGGCTGGATCGGAGTTCGAGGGATGTCATCGAGCTGAACGTGTGCTAGAACTCGGAGGTGCCATAGTTTTGGTGCTTGATCGGTCGGGCCGTGAAGACGTACGACTACATCAACCGCGTGTTGTAACGCTTCCGCTTTCGGTCTATGAGGGTACGTGGACAACACTCTCCCCTCTCATTGCTATACATCACCATGATCTTGCATGTGCGTAGGAATTTTTTTGAAATTACTACGTTCCCCAACACTTCTATAAAGGACATCATCCACAAATTGGTACATGCTAGACCGACAGGCTACTTTCTCTGCTTCTTCCTGCTCCTGAGGGAGCTCCCCTGTTTGGAGGAAATGGATTGTATGTTGTGCCCATGCTGGAGCCCGAGGCTCAACGGCAAGGACCAAAGGCATGTCCTCTGCTGCGGGGGCAGCTGTATCAACGACAAGTGCTCGGGACTCTGCCGGAGGCCGCTGCTCCCCGGTGTCGGTGTCAAAACCGGCGGATCTCGGGTAGGGGGTCCCGAACTGTGCGTCTAAGGCTAATGGTAACAGGAGGTGGGGGACACGATGTTTGCCCAGGTTCGGGCCCTCTCTATGGAGGTAATACCCTACTTCCTGCTTGATTGATCTTGATGATATGAGTATTACAAGAGTTGATCTACCACGAGATCGAAGAGGCTAAACCCTAGAAGCTAGCCTATGATTATGATTGTTCTTGTCCTACAGACGAAAACCTCCGATTTATATAGAGACCGGAGGGGCTAGGGTTACACAGAGTCGGTTACAGAGAAGGAGATCTACATATCCGAATCGCCAAGCTTGCCTTCCACGCAAAGGAGAGTCCCATCCGGACACGGGACGAAGTCTTCAATCTTGTATCTTCATAGTCCAATAGTCCGGCCAAAGCATATAGTCCGGCTGTCCGGATACCCCCTAATCCAGGACTCCCTCAGTAGCCCCTGAACTAGGCTTCAATGACGATGAGTCCGTCACGCAGTTTGTCTTCGGCATTGCAAGGCGGGTTCCTCCTCCGAATACTCCATAGAAGATTGTGAACACGAGAATAGTGTCCGGCTCTGCAAAACAATTTCCACATACTTCCATAGAGAGAATGATAGTCCACAAACCTAATCTACTGATAGCTCTTTATGACATTACGTCACGGTCTAGTCATTATTAGAACCGTTTCTCACAACCTTCTGCCACACATATCACGAGGCAGTTTTATTGGCACGTCTTGTCGAAGCAGAGATCGTGTCCCCTCATTACGGGACCCTCATCAATACGGGTGTGGGTAACCCGACCGTGCCATCAATCGTGGCGTTTGGAAAATAAGCGAATTCACCGGGCAAGTGGGGAGGCGCAAGACCTCTACTGCCTTTATAAGGGGATAAGAACTCCCTTTTCCACCCACACCCTCTTCTTCCTCCACTCATCCATTCTCTTTCGCTCGAGCCCTAGCGCCCAAGCATTCATCTTCTCCGCCCACAAAGGCTTCCCGAAAATGTCCGGATCCGGAGCAGGAGGCAAGTGGATGGCCTCTATAGTCCGGGGAATGATATCAAAAGGCTTCAGGGAGCCGGGTATCTAGCCAAGAGAATTGGCCACCGCCTTCCGACGGCGGGACAGATCATCCCCACTCCGGAGCCCCATGAGAGGGTGGTATTCCTCCCTCATTTTGTCCATGGGCTAGGGTTTCCCCTTCACCCATTCGTTCGCGGCATCATGTATAATTACGGGATTGATTTTCATGATCTATCCCCAAATTCCTTCCTCAACATCTCGACATTTACCGTCGTGTGTGAGGCCTTTCTCCGCATCCCGCCACACTTTGGTTTATGGCTGAAGGTGTTTAATGTGAAGCCCAAGGTAGTGAGTGGCGAGCACGCCGAGTGCGGAGGAGCCATGGTGAGCAGGATGCCCAACATTACATGGCCAACATGTACTTTCAGTGATTCCGTCAAGGACTGGCAGCAAGAGTGGCTTTACATCACCGAGCCACGCGACAAAGATTGGGCCGCTGCTCCGGACTTCAGATCCGGAGCCCCCATGCACCTCATGTCCTGGCCCAAGAAGGGCCTGGACTGGGCTTCGTCTGATGAACTATCAATGCTCCAGACGCGCATTCAAGATATGGAGGATAAGAGCATCAAGCTCGTAAATGTAGTCCAGGTGATGTTGATTCGCCGGATTCTACCTTGTCAACACTGGGCTTGCAATTTATGGGAGTTCGACCCGGCCAAGCACCAGACCCTGCTAGAGCTCTTTGGCTCCTCGCATGAGGGCATCTGGAAGGTGCTTTTCAAGTCTGGCAAATTGAGGCCAGACTCCACCGAGGACTGCAGGTACCAACTGTCCCGCCCTGCAAGTTCGGTAAGCAGTCGTATGTCGACAGTTTCATATGTTGTATTGGCCTATCCTTAGCAAAATGCCTAATATATTTCCCACAATTTTCCTAGGGCCGGACGTAGAAGGCGGGGCGGATCTACTGTCCGGCTCCGCTGCCAGAAGAACCGGCCGGCCCACTTCTGACGAAGATGCTGGTCCCGGCGCCTTACAAGGCGCCGAAGAAGAAGACCTTAGAAGAGGTCAAGAAGACCAGGGGCGCCCCCCGTCGCCGTGGGGCCTCAGACACGAAATACGAAGACTCCAATGCCCATCCTTCCTCCGAAGAGGATGAGGATAAGGTGGAGTGAGGGAGTCCTGGATTAGGGGGTGTCCGGATGGCCGGACTAAGACCTTTGGCCGGACTCCCGAACTATGAAGATACAAGATTGAAGACTCCGTCCCGTGTCCGGATGGGACTTTCCTTGGCGTGGAAGGCAAGCTTGGTGATACGATATGAAGATATCCTCCCATTGTAATCGACTCTGTGTAACCCTAGCCCTCTCCGGTGTCTATATAAACCAGAGAGTTTTAGTCCGTAGGACAAACAACAATCATACCATAGGCTAGCTTCTAGGGTTTAGCCACTCCGATCTCGTGGTAGATCTACTCTTGTACTACCCATATCATCAATATTAATCAAGCAGGAGTAGGGTTTTACCTTCATCGAGAGGGCCCGAACCTGGGTAAAAACATCGTGTCCCTTGTCTCCTGTTACCATCTGCCTAGACGCACAGTTCGGGACCCCCTACCAGAGATCCGCCGGTTTTGACACCGACATTGGTGCTTTCATTGAGAGTTCCTCTGTGTCGTCACCTTTAGGCCCGATGGCTTCTTCGCTCGACAATCGCGATGCGGTCCGGGATGAGACTTTTCTCCCCGGACAGATCTTCGTATTCGGTGGCTTCGCACTGCGGGCCGACTCGTTCGGCCATCTGGAGCAGATCGAAAGCTACGCCCCTGGCCACAAGGTCAGGTTTGGAAGCTTAAACTACACTGCCGACATCCGCGGGGACTTGATCTTCGATGGATTCGAGCCACGACCGGGCGCGCTGCACTGTCACGATGGGCATGATTTAGCTCTGTCATCGGACAACACTCAGAGCGTCGCTCAGGTGTCCGCTCCGACCATTAGCTCGGAGCCCGCTGTGACAGTCGGGGATGGACAGTTGGACGCCGCCCCGGAAGCTGCAACCTCTACGGCGATAGAGCCGGATACCGGCCTAGTCCCTCGCAAGGCCCATGACTCCAAGGTGCCGGACTCAGATCCGGACTCCGTAAATCCTGCACCTCTTCCGATTAAGCCCGACTGGGATCCGGTCATGGAGTTCACCGCTGCGGATGTCTTTCAGCACTCGCCTTTCGGCAATATCCTAAATTCGTTAAAGTCTCTCTCTTTGTCAGGAGAGCCCTGGCCGGACTACGGCCAACACGGTTGGGATGCGAACGACGAAGAAATTCGTAGCCCATGCACCACCCACTTCATAGCCACTATCGACGATTTAACCGACATGCTCGACTTTGACTTCGAAGACATCGACGGCATGGATGCCGATGAAGGAGACAATCAAGAACCAGCACCTATAGGGAACTGGAAAGCCACCTCGTCATATGACATATACATGGTGGACATCCCTAAAGCAGGGGATGGCGAGGAGAAAATGGAGGATGACCCCTCCAAGAAGCAACCCAAGCGCCGATGTCAGCGGCGCCGCTCCAAGTCCCGCCAAAGCAAAAACGGCGATTCCGGCACCGGAGATAACAACACGCCGGACAGTGCCGAAGACAACCCCCTCCAGCAGGATTCAGTGCAGGAGGACAAAGGAGCCAGCCCTCATGAGAGAGCGGCCGACAAAGAGGATGAGGACGACAATTACATGCCTCCCTCCGAAGACGAGGCAAGCCTTGACGACGACGAATTCGTCGTGCCAGAGGATCCCGTCGAACAAGAGCGTTTCAAATGCAGGCTCGTAGCCACGGCAAGCAGCCTCAAGAAGAAACAACAGCAGCTTAGAGCTGACCAAGACTTGCTGGCCGACAGATGGACCGAAGTCCTGGTGGCCGAAGAGTATAAACTAGAACGCCCATCCAAGAGCTACCCAAAGCGCAGGCTGCTACCCCAACTTGAGGAGGAAGCAACTAAACCTACATCACCAGCGTACGATGCGCCCGATCGGCCACCCCGTGGCCGCGATAGAGAGGGGCTTCAGGCCCTCAGCCCAACCCGCACCCCGACACCGCTCAAAACATACCAGAGTATGGGGAGACGCAACAGACCTATGAGACATCTTGGAGAATAAGGCAAGGCAAACAGGATCGATCTATGGATTGCATGGGCGCCCCGCTTCATGTGACGCTAGACGTCATGCCGGACATAATAAGTATGGCCCGGCCGAATACAAAAGACCAAGCTCGTCCGAGCTACATCGTGATATAGCCCAGTACAGGGGCGCCGCACACCCAATATGCTTCACAGACGAAGTAATGGATCATTAAATCCCGAGGGTTTCAAACCCGTAAACATCGAATCATATGATGGCACAACAGATCCCGCGGTATGGATCGAGGATTATCTCCTTCATATCCACATGGCCCATGGTGATGATCTACACGCCATCAAATACCTCCCGCTCAAGCTCAAAGGACCAGCTTGACATTGGCTTAACAGCCTGCCAGCAGAGTCAATTAGTTGTTGGGAGGACCTGGAATCCGCATTCCTTGACAACTTCCAGGGCACGTATGTGCGACCACCAGACGCCGATGACCTAAGCCACATAATCCAGCAGCCAGAAGAATCGGCCAGACAATTCTGGACACGGTTCCTAACCAAGAAAAACCAAATAGTCGATTGTCCGGACGCCGAGGCCCTTGCAGCCTTCAGACACAACATCCGAGATGAATGGCTTGCCGGAAACCTAGGATAGGAAAAGCCGAAGTCTATGGCAGCCCTCACGACACTCATGACCCGCTTCTGTGCGGGAGAAGACAACTGGCTGGCTCGTAGCAATAACATAACCAAGAGCCCCGGCAATTCGGATACCAAGGATAACAACAGCAGGTCACGTCGCAACAAGCATAAGCGCCGCATTAACGGTGACAATACTGAAGATACGGCAGTCAATGCCAGATTCAGAGGTTCTAAACCAGGTCAGCGGAAGAAGCCATTCAAAAGAAACCCTCAGGGCCCATCCAACTTAGACCGGATACTCGATCGCTCGTGCCAGATACATGGCACCCCCGAACAGCCAGCCAATCACACCAACATGGATTGTTGGGTGTTCAAGCAGGCAGGCAAGTTAAGTGGCAAGACCAGAGACAAGGGGCTACATAGCGATGACGAGGAGGTGCCCCGGCCGCCGAACAACAAAGGACAGAAGGGATTTCCCCCGCAAGTTTGGACGGTGAATATGATATACGCAATCCACATCCCCAAAAGGGAGCGGAAGCGTGCTCTCAAGGACGTCTATGCGCTGGAGCCAGTCTCCCCATGGTCCTCCTGCCCGATCACCTTCGATCGAAGGGACCATCCCACCAGCATCCGTCACGGCGGATTCGCCGCACTGGTCCGAGACCCAATTATCAACGGATTTCACCTTACCAGAGTCCTAATGGACGGCGACAGTAGCCTAAACCTGCTTTATCAGGACACAGTGAGAAAAATGGGCATCAATCCTTCAAGGATAAAACCCACAAAGACAACCTTCAAAGGTGTCATACCAGGGGTAGAAGCCAGCTGTACAGGCTCGGTCACACTCGAGGTGGTCTTCGGATCCCCGGATAACTTCCGGAGCGAGGAGTTAATCTTCGACATAGTCCCATTCTGTAGCGGCTATCACGCCCTGCTCAGACGAACCACATTCGCAAAATTCAATGCGGTGTCGCACTACGCATATCTCAAGCTCAAGATGCCAGGACCTCGCGGAGTCATCACGGTAAACGGAAACACCGAACGCTCTCTCCGAATGAAGGAGCACACGGCGTCCCTGGCGGCGGAAGTACAGAGTAGCCTCTCAAGGAAGTTCTCCAATCCAGGCGTCAAACGTCCGGACAACGTCAAGCAAGCCCGAAGTAACCTACAACAAATCCGGCTGGCATGTTCCGAGCAAGCATAGCAGTGCGGCCCCAACCCCAGCCCCCGCCAAACGGTGATACTGGTACCACGCGTACATAATTACGCCTTAGAGATACCATGGGCATAAGGGGAGGGGCACAACAATGACACGCCTAGAATGCGGTTCAACAGCACTAAGGGGCTCCCTATTTCGCCGTTTTCCTTTTCACACACTTTCAGGACCCAACTATTCGGAAGGCCTGTCCGGCAATACACTCGCTGAACCCACGATGCAACAGCCAGGGAGGAAGCAAGCCACGTCAAAAGTCCAGGTGGTCTCTATAACGAGTTTAATACCTGTTTTACTTACAATCCCGCAGCTTGCCCCTTGAGGGGAATATGTCCAATACTCCCATCTCTTGCTTACCGCACTGCTTGTATCGTTCTGCTTTCGCAGCAGCCCTTTTTTAATAAACAATATATAGCTCTTACCTATTATTATTTTTACATACAAATATGTTCAGTCATGAAATTCTGCAACCGTACACTTTGGTACGGATAATACACCAGGGGCTTACAACACCCCATAACATGGTGTGAGAAGACCGAACGCTCTAACGAGTGCAGCACCCCGAAATTATAGCACTATATGCATCGGCTCCGAATCATGTCTTTGGTCAATAGTTGGGTTTGCCCGGCTCCCATGTTTTGGAACCTTACGTTCCGCATTGTTGGCTAAGGTAGCGCTGGGAGAACTACTGCGATTGTGCCCCAGTTGAGCTGGGTTAACACCTCAGTAGAGAAAGCTAAAACTGACTGTCATGATAGTGCGAGAGACCGGTCGCTGTTCGCGAGGTTTCTTCGAGTCCTTAAAGACTTATGCCGCTTCGAGCAAGGAACCGGACTTATCCGACCTAGGCGTGGATAGCGCCCCGAACTCGGTCTTCCGAATACTAGGGGCTTCGCCGAAATTTAAAATTATAGAATTCTATGGCTAAGTGAGAGCAATAAAGCATTATAAGTCCGACGGCCTGGTTCGTTGTGCTGAACGCCTCGCTAGAGGGACCCAACAATGGGAACAAGAGCGCTCAGGTTTATCCCGAACACCCCAGCACTCGTGGCATGGGGGTCGAAGCCGACGACTTGCATCTCTCAGATTTGATAAACGGCCGCACAGAAGGTAATATTTTAAATTAACAAGCGTTGCTTAACGCATATGAACAAAGCTTCAGCGTACAGGATAACAAATGCGAGTCTACTCAAAAATTACATCTTTGGAGCACTTATCTGCTATACGGCGGGCACCCTTCAGAACGCCATTATAATACATCTCGGGCGTATGATACTCCTTGCCCGGCGGTGACGCGTGCGTCAACAGCTTCTCCGCGTCTAGCTTGCCCCAGTGCACCTTAGCACGGGCAAGGGCCCGACGGGCACCTTCAATACAAACGGAGCGCTTGACGACCTCGATCCACGGACACGCGTCCACCAGCCGCCGCACCAAACGGAAGTAGCTCCCAGGCATGACTTCTCCAGGCCACAGCCGAGCTATGAGGCCCTTCATGGCCTGTTCGGCCACCTTGTGGAGCTCGACCAGCTGCTTCAGCTGGTCGCTCAGGGGCACCGGATGTTCGGCCTCAGCATAGTGAGACCAGAACACTTTTCCCGTTGAGCTCCCCTCTTCGGCTCGGTAGTATGCGGCGGCATCAGACACACTATGGGGCAGATCGGCGAAAGCTCCTGGAGAGCTCTGGATTCGGGTAAGTAGCAGATAATGAACTTTTAAATTTTTGCTTTGCATAAAGAATGCCTTACCCGCCACTATCTTCTTCATCGCCTCAATCTCCTGAAGGGCCTTCTGGGCTTCGGCCTTAGCGGTCTTGGCACTCTCAAGAGCCAAGGCAAGCTCGGACTCTCGAGTCTTCGAGTCACGCTCCAAACTCTCGTGTTTTTCCACGAGAGCTTGGAGCTCTTGCCGCACCTCCGCCACCCGCGCCTCCTGCTTCTCTCGCTCGGTGCGCTCCAAGGCTGCACTCTTTTCGGCCTTGGAGACCACCTCCTTCAGGGTCGCCACCTCGGTCGTGGCCCCTGCAACATTTACGTTGGTCCTGTTATTATTTTGCAACCAAGTATTTCTATATACATTTACAGGAGGTACTATGTACCCTCTTTATCCTCGAGCTGCTTCTTGGCACGGCCGAGCTCGCTCTCGGACCGCTCGAGGCTTTCCTTCAATACATTGACCTCCGCAGTCAGTGCGGCAGAGGTCAGCAGCACAACCTGCATTCCCATATTGACATATTTCTATTAGACTCATGCGTATATCTTTTTAGATCCTCAGCTCGGCTTTTCTTTCCGAACACCGAACTGAGCAACAGGGGCTACTGTCTATGCGGTAATATTTTTTATATATGTTTTGGAACACATACCTCAAAGCCCGTTAACAGGCTTGTGCAGGCTTCCGTCAGCCCGCTCTTGGCGGACTGAACCTTCTAAATCACCGCACTCATAACAGTGTGGTGTTCTTCGTCGATGGAGGCGCCGTTAAGCACCTCCAGCAAATTGTTCGGCGCCTCCGGGTGGACGGAAGTCGCCGGCATCGCAGGCTTGCCCTTCTTATGAAGGCACCGCTTGTCGGACTCTGGAACCGCTGATGGTTCCGGAGCAGTGTCCGGCCCGGGGCCGGACTTAGATCCCTCCGGGGCTTTACGCCCTTTGGGCCTGGAGTCCGGAAGGTCTCCTTGTGGCGCCTCCAGGACCACCTCCTCCTGGTTTTGTCCCCTACGGGACTCCACCGCAGCATCGTCTGTAGGGAGAGGGCAGGAGGCCGTCGGAAGTGAAGCGCTATTCATGTCCGACGAATTCAGAGATCCGCTCGACGAATCGCCAAGCTGAGCTCTGGGCGGACTGCATGATTAGCTTCGGCGTTAAAAGCTATCGAATAATAAAGGAGTGTAATAAGTCATTCAGGTAGCCGGAAACTTACGATTTTGCCAGGGGCTTGACCCTGGATGGCCAGTCCCCCCTGCCGTCTTCGGCGTCGGGGGCGTAGTCCGGCAGAAGGGTCTTCCCCTTCTTGGACCCTCCGGCTTCCCCAGTTGGGGCGGCCTTTCTCTTCTTTCCTCCCCCCGTTGGAGGGGGAGAGGCATCTTATTCTTCCTCCTCCTCCTCGTCTTCGGAGGCAGAGGGTGCGTTGGGGCCGTCGGGCAAATCCGACGACAACGGGCGCCGGGAACTCTTTCGGGTCCCCGTGGCCTTCTCCTTGGCCTTCTTCTCCGGCACCACATGAGGTGCCGGAACCAGTAGCTTCGCTAAGTGTGCGTCTACTGGGCCTTCGGGCAGAGGGGCCAGACAGTCAAACTGTCCAGATGTCCTCTTCCGGTCCTGTCAAAGGAACGGGAGTTTAGATCCCACATAAAGTCACACTATGAAATTCGGGTATCCCGTAAGGGACTAAATGTAAGCTTACTTCAGAGGCTTGACGTTTGGCGTAGAATCCGCGATCCTTGGTGACGGGAGGGGAGACCTTGGAACTCTTGAAAAGCACCTTCCAGGCTTCCTCGTGCTTTGTTTCGAAGAGCCGGGATAGAGTCTGGTGCTGGGCCGGGTCGAACTCCCACAAATTAAAGTCCCGTCGTTGACACGGGAGGATCCGGTGGAAGAGCATGACCTGGACCACGTTGACAAGCTTGACCTTCTTGGTCACCAGGTCTCGGACGCAGGTTTGGAGTCCGGTCAACTCTTCCGGATTGCCCCACGACAGGCCTGTCTCTTTCCAAGATGTGAGCCGGGTGGGGATACCGGATCGAAATTCGGGGGCCGCTGCCCATTTAGGGTCACGCGGCTCGGTGATATAAAACCACCCCGATTGCCACCCTTTGATGGTTTCCACGAAGGCACCCTCGAGTCAGGTGACGTTGGCTATCTTGCCCACCATGGCACCTCCGCATTCCGCCTGTCGGCCTTGCACGACCTTCGGCTTGACGCTGAAGATCTTCAGCCATAGGCCAAAGTGGGGCTGGATGCGGAAGAAGGCCTCGCACACGACGATAAACGCCGAGATATTGAGGATAAAGTTCGGGGCCAGATCGTGGAATTCCAGGCCGTAGTAGAACATGAGCCCCCGGACGAACGGGTGAAGAGGAAAACCCAGTCCGCAGAGGAAATGGGGAAGAAAAACAACCCTCTCATGGGGCCTGGGGATGGGGATGAGTTGCCCCACATCTGGAAGCCGGTGCGCGATGTCGTTAGACAAGTATCCGGCCTTCCTCAGGTTTTTGATTTGCCCCTCCGTGACGGAGGAGTCCATCCATATACCTCCCGCTCCGGACATGGTTGGAGAAGGTTGTGGTGGGATGTGCGGGCTTGGGCGCTGGAGCTCGAGCGCGCAGGGACGGATAAGCAGAGGAGGAAGAAGGCGTGAATGGAAAGGGCGGATTCTTATCCCCTTATATGGGCGGCCAAAACTACGAGCCCCCCACCGGCCTAATAAAAACTCGCTTATCTCCCAAGCCCGCGGTTAGTGGCGCTGTTGGGTTACCCACGCCCATATTGATGAGAATCCCGGAATAAGTGGACACGATCTCTGCTTTGACAAGACGTGCCAAGAAAACCGCCTCGCTAAACGCGCTAAGGTGGAACAATAAAATGAATAAAAGCCTGGCCGTGGCATGATGTCACGCCGTGAAATACGTCGGCAGATCCGATTAATGCAAATATTATTCTCTCTATGGTGGAATGTGGAACTTATTTTGCAGAGCCGGACACTACCCTGGTGTTCAACATCTTCTATGGAATATTCGGAGGAGGAACCCGCCTTGCAATGCCGAAGACAACTTGTGCGCCGGACTCGTCGTCATTGAAGCCTGGTTCAGGGGCTACTGAGGGAGTCCTGGATTAGGGGGTGTCCGGATGGCCGGACTAAGACCTTTGGCCGGACTCCAGGACTATGAAGATACAAGATTGAAGACTCCGTCCCGTGTCCGGATGGGACTTTCCTTGGCGTGGAAGGCAAGCTTGGCGATACGATATGAAGATCTCCTCCCATTGTAACCGACTTTGTGTAACCCTAGCCCTCTCAAGTGTCTATATAAACCGGAGAGTTTTAGTCCGTAGGACAAACAACAATCATACCATAGGCTAGTTTCTAGGGTTTAGCCACTCCGATCTCGTGGTAGATCTACTCTTGTACTACCCATATCATCAATATTAATCAAGCAGGAGTAGGGTTTTACCTCCATCGAGAGGGCCCGAACCTGGGTAAAAAACATCGTGTCCCTTGTCTCCTGTTACCATCCGCCTAGACGCACAGTTCGGGACCCCCTACCCGAGATCTGCCGGTTTTGACACCGACATGGAGGAAGAAGAATCCCCCATGGGGGAAAGGAAGAAAAGGACGGCCTCCACATCCTTGGAGGCCGAGTCGCCCAAGAGGGAAAAAATTTCCCTTCCAGAGGAGTCCACTGCCGCCGCCGATAGCAGCCCGGAGTGGGATCCCAGGGCCCAGCCCCTGGTGAACTCGTGAGTATAAGTTCTGAACACGCTTATGCATACAGGCTCGTCGTGGCACAATATTTTTATCCGAGCCATCCTTTTACAGCCCTGCGAGGTCCCGCGCCGAACAATCCTCGTCGGAGGATTCACTCGGTTCAGATGCTATGGAGAGCGGGACACCCCCAAAGGCCCCCTCCCCCAGTCATGCAAGTGACACCGAGGTCTCATCCCAGAAGGACCAAGGCCAGGGAGGAGGGGGAGATTGCATAGGCGACACCCGAAAGCCAAACTTCGGGATCCGAACACACGGGAGAGAAGATTCCCGCGGACACTGACGGCGGGGGTCATCTTAAATTCATCCCCCAGCCGGACACTATCCCGGAGGCCAATAAGGCTTCGGAATCGGGCGGGCAGCCTCCGTTGGCTGGAAGGGGTGTGCCTATTCCATCGGTGACCTTTGTCCAACCAGAGGCGCCGGATGCTTTATTAGCGGCGCTGAAGGGCGCCTCCATTGTTGATGAACACCGTGCCCTTATGGGTACGGTGATTGAGAAGATTCAGTCTGCTGAGAGCGTACTAAATGAATCCTGTGTCAGCCTTATAAGAGGCTTCGAGGTACGAAAGAGTGTCATAGTATAGATAGCAGCCCCTAATACATTGTTCGGTCAAAAAGGAGAACCAGACAGAGGATCAAATATTATGTTCGCAGGAGACTCACTTGACGACATTTATCACTTTGTTTAATAAGCAGGCGTCTGTAGCGACTGCCGCCTCTCATGCTGTGGAAGTATCCGGACTGAGGCTTAGTCTGGAGTGGGCCGAAGGAGAACTTGGCCATGTGAAGAAACAACTAGGGGATAACTAAGGTATTCAGAAACCTTGTTTATTTAGCACTAATCAATAAGTGTGCATGATGAAAATATCTTTGGAATATGCTCTAGGGGCGTCGGCCGAAATTGAGGCTCTAAAAAAGGCTGTGGCCGAAGCCGAGAAGAAGGCAGCCGCACAGCAGGCTCTTCGTGAGAAGCATGAGGCCAGAGTTATTGAGGCTGAGCAAGAGCTTCAAGAGGCCATGAAGAAAATCAAGACCTTGGAGCAGAGTTTATTAGGGAAAGAATCCAAACTCTCCCAAGTTCGCCAAGCCGCAAGTGATGCCCGGGGGGAAATACATGAAGCGAAGAAGATTGCGGCTGGTAAGGTTTTTTTTTCTCTACACAAAGTATTTGTTTAATAGGGAAGGAATCAAGTTTTGATAATTCGAATTCTGATTCCTCCAGGGGTGTTTGTGGAGCTGCCATCCAGGATATCTGATGCCGCCCAATTTTACTGAGCCGAAGAAAGGAATACTGTGGATAAGCTCTTCTGGACGCAGTATATGGCGCTGAATTATCCGGTGCCTTTCTCCGATCAACTGAAGCAGTTGACCGAACTGCATAGGGCGGCCGAACTAGCCATGAAGGACGTAATTATCCAGCTGTGGCCCGCCGAGCCTATTCCAAGCAGTTACTTCAGGCTCGTGAAGCGGCTTGTCAGTGCTTGCCCTCGACTCGAGGTCATCAAGCAGTCGGTATGTATAGAGGGTGCGCGCCTTCGCCCGTGCAAAAGTGCATTGGGGGAAGATGGATGCAGAAAAGCTGATGACCGAGGGACCGCCGGAGGGGAAGGAGCACCATGCGCCCGAAATGTATTATGAAGGTGTCTTGAAGGGAGCCCGCCTTGCAACGGAGCAATGCACCAAGGACATTATATTTCCATGAAATACGGTCATGTTTGTCCATTGTAATGTTTGAACAAGGTCATTTTTATTATTTATGCCTGTCATTTTATAGTTGTTCCTCTTGTGTGGCCGTTTTATATATTAATACTGACAGTTGGCCAGTCATCGGCTTCCGCCCCCACACAGTGAATACGGGGGTGTTCGGGATAAACCTGAGCACTCTTTATCCCAGTTTTGGGTCCTTGAAGGAGGTGTTCAGCACAGCGAACTAGGCAATCGGACTATAGGGCTTTATCACTCTCACTTCGCCATAGGAAAAAGTATGGTAGGCGTAGCCCCTGGTGTTCGGAAAATCATCCTGGGGGCTCTATAAGCGCCTGATCGGAAGAAGACCGATCCTTCGCATGCTGCATTGGGTATAGCATTATGCAGAAGAAATCCTTAAAGATTTGATAACCTCTCGAACAGCTAACCAACTCTCGCCACATCATGACAGTCAGTTTTCAGCTTTCTCTACTAAGGTGCTCGTTCGGAAGAACCGGGACACAATCGCAGTAGTTCTCCGAGCGCTACCTTAGCCGATATAGCGGAACGTAAGGTACCAAAACATAGGAGCCAGGCAAACCCAACTATTGACCCAAGACATGATTCGGAGCTGATGCATATAATGCTATAAGTTCGGGGTGCCGAACTGCCGTGATGGTGTTCGGACTTTTGTGCCGTAATATGGGTATGATGAAGCCCCTGGCAAACTAAGGCATATCACAATAAGCAGCTGCCTTCCCACAAAAGGGCTTTGATAAGAAATAACAGCAGACTATCATCATATAAACTCACATGGTGTATTTGAGTAATACGTCTAAGCGTATGAGTACAGGTAATGTGATAAAAAGAAATATGACTGTAGAACCTGCTAAGACCAGGCGGGATGAGGTTGTATGTGGATCCGGAGTGTATTCGGATTATCAAAGAGGGGAGTATCTGTCGATTCCCTTACGTGCCCGCGCTGCTTCCACGTCATCCATCCTGGCATGTACAAAGGTGGACCTGCGAAAAGAATGCAAGAAATAGTCTTTTGCCACGAAGCGGTTGAGCCGCAGTATGTGGCTTGTCTTTTAAGTTTTGCCGGAGTATTTTTAGTTAAGCTCCGGGCGGGCCGGTCTATCCCACCGCACAGTAGTTTGGACTCCTTCTACAAAGTCCATGAGCTTGGCCGTCGACTTAAGGTTTGATTGGGAGGTGCCATTTGTTGCTCTTGCTGTGAAAGATGTGGTAGATTCTTCGACAATGAGGATTTCGGCCCTGCCCTTAACAGTGATGATGCCATGTGGACCGGGCATCTTGAGTTTATTGTAGGCATAATGTGGCACCGCGTTGAACCGAGCAAACACAGTTCGTCTGAGCAAGGCCTGGTAGTTACTGTGAAAGGGGATGATGTCAAAGAGTAACTCTTCGGTACGGTGACCGTCTGGGGATCCGAAGATCACTTCCAGTGCGATTGAGCCCATACAACATGCCTCTATACCTGGTATGACACCTTTAAAGGTGGTTTTTGTGGGTTTGATCCTCGAGGGATTGATGCCCATTTTGCGTATTGTATCCTGATATAGCAGGTTCAGGCTGCTGCCACCATCCATGAGGACTTGTGTGAGGTGGAATCCGTCGATGATGGGGTCGAGGACCAATGCGGTTGAATCGCCATGACGGATACTGGTAGGATGGTCCCTTCGATCGAAGGTGATCAGATAAGAGGACCATAGGTTGAGTTTTGGGGCGACCGGCTTTAATGCAAGGGCGTCCCTTGATTCACGCTCCTGCATGGGGATATAGGTTGTGTGTATCATATTCACCATTTTCACTTGTGGAGGGAATTTCTTCTATCCTCCCGTTTTCGGTGATCGGGGCTCCTCGTCATCGTCGTCGCTTTGAGACCCCTTCCCCTTGTTTTCGGCACTTGACCTGACGGCTTGTCTGAAAACCCAACATTCTCTGTTGGTATGATTGGCTGGTGTTCCTGGGGTGCCATGGATTTGGCACGGACGGTCGAGTATGCGATCCAAACTGGACGGGCCTGAATTGTTTTTGTTGAATGGCCCTTTCCGCTGACCAGACTTGAAGCCACTGAATCCGGCATTGACTGCCGTGTCTTCGGTGTTATCGCTGTTTTTGTGATGCTTATATTTGTTGCGCTGTGGTTTGTCGTTATTATCCCTGGCTTTTGATGTGCCAGGGTTGCTTGCTGTGTTGTTGCTACGAGCCAACCAGCTATCCTTGCTCGCATAGAAGCGGGTCATGAGTGTTGTGAGGGCTGCCATGGACTTTGTATTTTCCTGGCCGAGATGTCGGGCAAGCCACTCGTCACGGATGTTATGCTTAAAGGCCACTAGGGCTTAGGCATCCGGACAGTCGACAATTTGGTTCTTTTTAGTCAGGAACCATGTCCAAAATTTCCTGGCTAACTCTCCGGGCTGTTGGGTTATGTGACTTAAGTCATCAGCATCCGGTGGTCGCACATAAGTGCCCTGAAAGTTGTCAAGGAATGCGTCTGCCAGGTTCTCCCAACTCCCGACGGAGTTTGCCGGCAAGCTATTCAGCCAATGCCGAGCTGGTCCCTTGAGTTTTAGCGGGAGGTAGTTGATGGCGTGTAGATTGTCTCCGCGGGCCATATGAATATGGAGGAATAAATCTTGTATCCATACCGTGGGGTCTGTAGTGCCATCATATGATTAAATGTTTACGGGTTTAAACCCTTCTAGGAATTCATGATCCATTACTTTGTCAGTGAAGCATCGGGGGTGTGCGGCGCCTCTATGCTGGGCTACGTCGCGATGTAGTTCAAATGAGACTGGTCTATTGTATTTGGCTCGGCCAGGTTTTCGTTTACTGTATCCGGCGTGACGGTCATCGTCGCGCAATGTGGCGCACCCCTATGATCCGTAGATCGATCTTGACTGTCCTGCTTTATTTTCCAATACATCTCGCAGGTCCATCGTGTAGCCCTGGGCCTTAGTATTATCGTTTGATTGGCGATGGGGTGCGGTCTCGACTTCGGGCTGGTGCGCCGCTTTGTCGCGGCCATGGGGTGGCCGGTCCGCCGTGTCATGCACTGGTAGCGTGGGCTTTAAGGCTTCCTCTTCAAGTTGAGGTAGCAACCTGCGCTTTGGGTAGCTTTTGCTAGGGTGTTCGAGTCTATATTCCTCGGCAGCCAGGACCTCGCTCCATCTATCAGTTAGCAGGTCTTGGTCAACTTGGAGCTGTTGCTGCTTTTTCTTCAGGCTTTTTGCAGTGGCTATAAGCCAGCGTTTGAAGTGCTCCTACTCGATGGGATCCTCAGGCACGATGTATTCTTCGTTGCCAAGGCTCACTTCGTCTTCGGAGAGAGGCATGTAATTATCATCCTCTGATTCTCCATCTGTCGCCTGTTCTGAAGGGCTAGCTTGCCCATCCTCTTGCCCGGCCTGCTCGAAGCCTGGCTGGGCAGGGTTGTCTTCGTCTTCGGCACCATCCGGATTGTTATCTCCTGTGCCAGCATCACTATTTTTGCTATGGAGGGGCTTGGAGCGGCACCGATGACGTCGGTGTCTCGATTGCTTCCACAAGGGGTTATCTTCTGTTGCCTCATCGCCATTGTTATCTTTAGGGGTGTCCACCATATAAATATCATATGATGAGGTGGCTGTCCAGCGCCCTATGGGCGGTGGTTCCTGTTCTTCTCCTGCATCGTCGTCCATACCATCGATGTCTTCGGAATCGAAGTCAAGCACGTCGGTTAATTCATCGATAGTGGCTATAAAGTGGGTGGGGGTGGGGGGAGAATTTCGTCGTCTGCTTCCCACTCGAGCCAGACATAGTTCGGCCAAGAATATCTCGACAAGGAAAAAGACCTTAATGAGTTTAGCACATCGCCCAAGGGTGAGTGCTGAAAAATATCCGCGGCGGTGAACTCCATGACCGATGCCCAATTAGATTTGATGGGCATGGGCATATGCGGTTCGGATCCTATAGCCGGAGAGGAGTCCGGGGGCCTGATGACATCACTCTCATAGGAGGTGGGGTCAGTGTTTGGCTCCAACGCTGATGAGTGCGTGGCCTCCGGGGCGGTGTCCATACACCCGTCCTCGGAAGGCACGATCTGCTTTGGATTGATTCCTGGTGCCGCTGCAGGTGCGATCTCCCGAACACTATCCGATGGCAGATCTAGGTCATGCTCATTGTGGCTGTTCGGTGTACCTGACATGGGCTCCAATCAGTCAGAGATTAAGTCTCCGCAGATATCGGCAGTATAGTTCAAGCTTCCAAACCTGACCTGATGGCCAGGGGCGTAGCTGTCGATCTGCTCCAGATGGCCAAACGAGTTGTCCCGCAGTACGAAGCTGCCGAATACGAAGATCTGTCCGGGAAGGAAAACCTCCCCCTGGACCGCATCATTGAAGATGATCGAGGGATCCGTCTAGCCTTATCGCGATGGCACAGTGGAACTCTCAATGAAAGCACCAATGTTGGTGTTAAAACCGGCGGATCTCGGGTAGGGGGTCCCGAACTGTGCGTCTAAGGCTAATGGTAACAGGAGGCGGGGGACACGATGTTTACCCAGGTTCGGGCCCTCTCTATGGAGGTAATACCCTACTTCCTTCTTGATTGATCTTGATGATATGAGTATTACAAGAGTTGATCTACCATGAGATCAAAGAGGCTAAACCCTAGAAGCTAGCCTATGATTATGATTGTTCTTGTCCTACGGACTAAACCCTCTAGTTTATATAGACACCGGAGGGGCTAGGGTTACACAGAGTCAGTTATAGAGAAGGAGATCTACATATCTGAATCGCCAAGCTTGCCTTCCATGCAAAGGAGAGTCCCATCTGGACACGGGACGAAGTCTTCAATCTTGTATCTTCATAGTCCAACATTCCAGCCAAAGCATATAGTACGGCTGTCCGGGTACCCCCTAATCTAGGACTCCCTCACCCGGCAAGCTTGGGGTACCCGACAACCTCCTTGCCGACGGCTCCTGGGAGCTCTGCGGGAAAGTATTAGTTGGGGCCCACCTTCCTTCGCTTATTCTTCTCTGCTGATGACTCGATGGATGGCTGAGTTAATTGAAGCACAAAGGTACCTGGTTCCACAAGTAGCTTGAGGGCAGCGCACTTTGACAAGTCATTGGCAATGTTGTTCTCTGCTCGAGGAACATGCTTTGCTTGTAGACCGTCAAAGCCCTCTTCCAGTTTCCTCACTTCATCCATAAGCCTCCATCAGCGGGCTCTGATAATCTTTTTGACTTGCTTGACAACAAGTTGTGAATCTGCCCTAAAAATAAGCTTCCTAATCCTGAGGTCCGCTACAATCCTGAGATCGGCGAGCAGCCCCTCGTACTCTGTGGTGTTGTTTGTCGACCTCTCCTGGGGAAAGTGCATCTGGACCACATACTTGAGGCGCTCCCCGGTGGGCGCGACGAGCACCACGCCAGCACCAGCACCTTGTAAGGAGAAGGCCCCATCAAAGTACATGATCCAATTACTACTTGCCTCTTTGCCAGGAAGGATGGACTCTTGAACTTCTTCGTCGGGCGTGGATGTCCATTCTGCTATGAATTCTAACAAAGCCTGCTCTTGATCGTCGAAGTACTTTCGAATTTGAGCCCAAAGCTTGACAGCTCCAATGCCCACCCCACAATCCTTCCCGTTGCATCTGGGTTGTGCAAGATTCGTTGCAACGGGAGGCGAGTGACAACGGTGATCTCGTGTGCTGAAAATAGTGGCGTAGCTTCCTCGAGGCCATAAGAAGGCCGAAAAGCAACTTCTGCATACCAGAATACCTTGACCTAGCCCCCTCCAAGAGGGAGCTGACAAAGTAGACTGGGTGCTGCACCACCTTTTTCTTCTGCTTTTCTTCACCCATTTGCGCAGATTTTGTTTTGCCGGTGCCGGGCCCTGCCGGGGATTCGGTCCTACTCGCACCGGACCCTGCCGGCCCCTTCCTTAGCTTCTCTGATGCGGAGCATCCCACGTTCATCCCCATGTACACTCCGACTACTCTACAAGCCCCAAAAGGACATATGACGAGACCTTGATTATACGCCATTGGACACAAGGTGAACTCGCTCCTCTACAAATCGTCACTTTCCACATGTGAGACATGGCTACTACCTCAAACATGTGTGCTATGCATGTCCAGGAACTAGGAGGAAGGCCATGGAACAGCTAGGAGCATTGGACATGACAGCAAGGACACCAAGCGCGAGGAACAAGAGGAGGAGCTGCCAGTAAGCTACAACTCTCGAATGTCCGACGACCTCTGGACGGCCGACGATCTCCAGATGTCCGATGCCTGGAGACTTCACTAGCCAGGTCGACTCCAGCCAAGGCTACCTACAGCGCCCAAACGACCGCCCGATTCCGGACATCCGACACTCATTAGTGCCCGGACGACCGCCCCCGACCGGACGTCCGACACAAACAGTCCAATACGGAAACATCAGAGTCCTAAGACCTCCGGACGTCCGACAAGCACTGGACGACCGGACCCTCACAAGCCATCGGACGTCCGGTACCTGACGGACGACCGACGCCTCTGTGTGTGCAGCTTCGGGCCCAAGGCCCATGTACTTTCACTTCGCCCCCATTTGCACTTAGACTATAAATAGACCTCCTCCTCCTCCTAGAGAGGGTTAGCAAAGGATTAGCTCATTTGAGATAGAGCTTTGCTTATCCATACAGATTGTCGGAGTAATTGGCCACGGGTACCCCGAAGACGGCGAGACAATTATTCAACACATCGGGGCTAGTAAAGCCCCTCAGTCCGACTGCCCGACCGCACCTACCGGCTCCCCGTCTGACTGCTCTGCCCGGCCGGCTGCCGACTGCTCCAACCAGCCGGCTGCCGACAGCGCCGACTAGCCGGCTGTCGACTGCAGCTCGACCCGACCCCGACAAGACCTCGACGAGACGGCCATATCGCGGACGAGACAGTTGTACCGCGACGCCATCATGTACAGCATCACTTGTCCCTGGGCACTATTCATGAAGTGACCCAGGAGACAAGCATGACACACACACCATGCCCACTTGTCCATGCCACCACATAGCTTAGGAAGTAACCTAGCCATGCTTATATAAAGGCACACATCCATCCATCCAGGGGATGGACTCCCATGGACTCTCACGCACACACCCACAAGCCAGCTAGCTAGCAAGAGAGCTAGCTAGCCATCCATCCATCAACTCCCACGGGCAAGCATGCCCAAGCACATCCATTCGGCCAACAGGCAATGGACACCATGCCACGTACATATACAAAGCCAGATGCCTATGGCACTGAGCTTAGATACAGCTCCAGGAGCACTCTGTACCACATATACATATCAGATACACTCAGACATGCAACAGTAGGAGTATTATCTCTCCAGAGAGCTCCAAAGCTGGGTAAACCACCGCGTGCTACTCTCATACCTGCTCCCGGTCCTATCAGCAACAGTCTTACCCTCACACTAAGCCCTTGTGAGATCTGTCGACTCGCAAGGCCCCCGTGAGAATACCACGACAGTTGGCGCCCACCGTGGTGTGGTACTTTGCTACCACGCTACTGCTGGTTTCGCAGTCCGGGCGGGACCATCTTCGTCATCATCACCGCGGTGTCACACCGTCTCTCCGGTAGCGCTCAGGGGCTCAACACCGACACACCCCTGGAGCGACCGTGAGGGGTGGCGCGTCCTCGCCGTCCGTTGCGCCTTCTTCACCGCCACCATTGCGATGCCGACCGTCCGTCCGCACGTGTGCCTACACGTGGGGCCTCACTTCGGTTGGCCGTGTCCATCCACCTGCCGCTCGCGTCTGCTTTCCTCCGCGTTGCGCCTTTCTCCGGCCAACACGCGCGATTCACTCCCCCACATACCATCTATGCAAGCCAGCTAGATGCAAGTCAAACCATTAGCCATACACTAGCAAAATACTACCCAGACTACCCGTGCATAGTCGAGATGCAAGTCAGATGCAAGTTGGATAGTGCGTGTGCATGGGTCGGATGATGGCCTTACATTATTCAGATAATACCTAGACAATGCGTTTTCTACACCACTCTTCTTTCATCTCCGCCCGTGCCTGGCCTCGCCGTCCTCGCGCCCGCTGCTCCGCCCTCGGTCGTCTCCCTTGTCGTCGGCTCTGGCCTCGTCGCGCCCACGCCTCCGCGCGCAGTTCCGCTGGCCGCCTCCGTCCCTGTGCATGCCTGCACTCATGCCCAGCTAGCTAGCTAGCTAGCTAGTTTGGCTCAGTCCACGCGGATGGCCAGCTACACTGGCGTCCTCCTCCGCTCGGGCGTGTCGTGTCGCAGCCCCGGCCGTGCATCCGCAGGCCTTGCGCCGCCGAGGTCCGGCTCGGGCGCCCTTCTCCTCCTCCGCGGCGCCGTCTCGCCGCCATCCGTGCCACGAGTCTTCAGCAGCGGCCCCGAGCGGCCGCGCCTTCCTGCGCCCGCGTGCACGCAGGGGAGGATCCCGAGCTCCCCTGCTCCCCATCTGCGCCCGCATCATGGCCCCAGCACCCGGCCCTGCACCGCGCCTCCGTCCACGCCGGCTGCCCGTCCTGCCTTCTGCGTCCCTCGCGGCCGAGCAGCCCCTACGCGGCTGGGCTCCCGCGCGCCTGGCCGGCTTCCGCATCTCCGGCTACCCGGCAGGCTGTCAGCTGCCCGCGCGCTCGATGGCCGGTGTAAAACATAGAGTTTGGGAAACTGGCTCGACACCCTAAAACGGGGTGTGGCTATCTCATTATATAGACGTACCAAAAGGTACGATACAAGGCCTATACAAGACTACGTACATATATAGTCTAACACCCTCCCTCAATCTTAACTATAGCCTGAAGTACAAAGTAAGTTAAGATTGCGCCTACAGCCTACAAACTGTGGTTGTGGTAGAGGCTTCGTGAAGATGCCAGCAAGTTGATCTTTTGAGGAGATGAACTTGATACAAAGTAGTCTCTGTGCAACACGTTCCCAAACGAAGTGATAGTCAACCTCAATGTGTTTCGTCCTAGCATGAAACATCGGATTAGATGAAAGGTATGTAGCACCGATGTTATCACACCACAGGACTGGAGGATGACCTGGAGAGATTCTCAACTCTCGCAATAAGGACTGTACCCATATGATCCCAGCGGTAGCATCAGCAACTGCTTTATACTCAGCTTCAGTACTGCTATGAGACACGGTGGCTTGCTTGCGAACATTCCAGGTGATCAAGTTAGGACCAAAGAACACTGCATATCCCCCCGTGGATCGCCGATCATCAGGACTTCCAGCCCAATCCGCATCAGAGAAAGCCAAAAGGTCACAAGACGGTGCAGACTGAAGGAGCAGACCATACGAAGCAGTGGAAGAGACACACCGCAGAATGCACTTAACTGCCGAGAGATGAGTGGTACGAGGTGCATGAAGGTACTGGCACACACGGTTGACTGCATAAGATACATCAGGCCTGGTGATAGTGATATATCGCAGACCACCAACAAGACTGCGATACTCAGTGGCATCATCACTGGAAAGAAGATCTCCATCAAGGGCAGACAACCGATCAGTCGCAGACATCGGAGTGATAGCATGTTTGCATTTGAGCATCCCAGCACGACACAACAAATCCAAAGAATACTTCTTCCGAGTCAGAGTCAACCCAGTAGAAGACCGTGACACCTCCAAACCAAGGAAGTAATGCAGAGCACCCAAATCCTTGACAACAAACTCCTCAGTCAACGCAGACACAAGGCGATCAGCAGCATCATCAGAGGAACTGACATGGATGATATCATCAACATAAACCAATAGATACATCGTCACCTCAGGACGCTGGAGGAGGAACAGTGACGTGTCGGCAGTGGAGGGAATAAACCCAAGAGCCCGGAGAACAGAACCAAGGCGTGCATGCCACGCACGAGGCGCCTGTTTAAGTCCATACAACGCCTTGACCAGACGACAGAGATGATGCGGACGTGTAGGATCAACAAAATCCGGTGGTTGACGCATATAAACCTCTTCCTCAAGAACTCCATGGAGGAAGGCATTCTGCACGTCAAGCTGACGAAGAGACCAACCACGAGTAACAGCAAGAGACAGCAGTATATGAATAGTAGTAGGCTTGATAACTGGACTGAATGTGTCTTCATAATCAAGACCATACCTCTGCTTGAAACCCTTGGCAACTAGCTGTGCCTTATAGCGCTCAATAGAACCATATGCATGTCGTTTCACCTTAAACACCCACTTGGAGTCAATGATGTTGATGCCAGAGACTGGAGGAACAAGTTGCCAAGTGCCATTTTTCAGTAAAGCCTGAAATTCTTGCTCTATCGCAGCACGCCAGTGAGAAATGCCCAATGCGGCCTGAAAATGACGCGGCTCAGCCGTCGGATCCACAGCAGCATGAGCCACACATGCAGCAAGCCACGCCACAGTCCCGTCTGTGCATTCCTTGGGGCGAAAAACACCAGACCGACTACGTGTGTGTGGTCGATGAAGGACCATAGCAGGCGACGTCGGCAACACGGGGCTTGCCACAGGAGACCAAGGCGAGACCGACCCGGAGCTGGAGGAGTCAGAGTCATCAGACTCAACGCCAGACGACGCGGCCGAGACGGGGCTGCCGAGCCCAGCCGATGACAAACCCGGCTCGCAAGGAGCCGAGGGGACCGAGGCAGGGCTGGCCGGCGCAGCTGCCATGGCCGTTTTGCCACCTGCCGCTGGGCCAGGCAAGGGCGACGCCTACGGCGTGGCAGGTGAGCCAGGCGAGCCGAGCGACGGGGCGGGTGACGGGTCGGGTGAGGTGGGTGCAGCTGCGGGCGCCGCCGACGCCCGCGGGGTGCTGCCGACGCCCGCGGGGCGCTTGTGGATGCATCGGGCTGGCGGGCACGACCCGCCATGCATGGGCCATGCACCGGATCAACGTGACCATCGTGAATGTTGTCCATAGGCTCATCATCCAGGAGTTCAAGACGGGCACCACATCCAATACCTGCAACATGGTTAGGAAGCAACACAGGAGCATTTGCAACATCCACAAATTGATCAGGCGGAGGTGTAGCTGAGTGCACAGGTGGTAAACTACTGCTAGAGTGGTTCGGAAGAGCACGAAACGGGAACACATTCTCATCAAACACAACATTACGAGAAATGTAGACACGATTGGTGGGAACATGAAGACACTTGTACCCTTTGTGGAGAGAACTGTACCCAAGAAAGACACACTTCTTAGACCGAAACTCTAACTTACGCTTGTTGTACAGCCGCAAGTGCGGCCAACACGCACACCCAAACACTTTGAGAAACGTCTAGTCTGGGATATCATTGAGCAAGAGTTCAAGAGGGGTTTTCATTTTAAGGAGTTGTGAGGGAAGCCTATTTATCAAGAAATAGGCAGTGGAGAAAGCATCACTCCAGAACCGAAACGGGACGGAGGCATGAGCTAGTAAAGTAAGTCCAGTCTCTACAAGATGATGATGCTTACGTTCAGCGGTGCCGTTTTGCTGATGTGTATGAGGACAAGATACGCGATGCGAGATCCCAAGCTTGTTAAAAAACGAGTTGAGGTTGTGGTATTCACTCCCAGTCGGATTGAACATGAATAATTTTGTGCTTAAGGAGATGCTCAATGTGTGCTTGGAACTGAATAAAAACATCAAACACATCAGATTTACGCTTGATAAGATATAGCCAAGTAAACCGACTGTAAGCATCAATGAAACTGACATAATAGTTGTGACCACTAACAGACGTTTGGGCATGACCCCATACATCAGAAAACACAAGATCAAGAGGATGTTTCACAACACGACTAGACTCTGAAAAAGGTAGTTGGTGACTCTTGCCCTGCTGACAGGCATCACAGATAGTTTCAGCACTTTTATTGGACACAACTGGTAGTTCATGGCAATGCAGCACATGACTAACTATAGGAGCAGCCGGGTGACCAAGGCGTGCATGCCAGTGCGTAGGCGACACATGAACACTGCTGAACACCTCAGGAGAAGATGACGTAGGAGATGCAGGCGGTGTGTCAAGTGCATACAAGCCATGGCGAAGACGACCACTAAGCAGAATGGCCCTCGTGTCCCGATCCTTGATAAAGAAACGAAAAGGGTGAAACTCAGCAAGGACATTATTTTCACGAGTAAGTTGAGGAATAGACAACAAACTACGTGTAGCAGAGGGAACTCGAAGGACACTTGAAAGATGCAGTTTTCGAAAATTGTGTGCAAGAAGTGATGCCTGACCAACATAGGAGATGCGCATACCTGCTCCATTGGCGGTGTGCACCTGATCATGTCCATGATATGGTTCCTGAGTGGAGAGCTTGCCCATCTCACTAGAGAGGTGATTCGTCGCTCCTGTGTCCATATACCATGCCGGATCAACAGAGTAGGACTGGGTGCGCCCGTGCTCATGCCCCGTCACAGCAGCTGCAGCCTGCTTATCATTCCCTTTTCCATTGTTACCAAGGCGAAGGAAGTCTTGCTTGTAGCGTCTGTGGCAGCGAGAGGCGAGATGACGGTCTATGCCACAAAGCTGACAAGCCTAAGGATCACCGCAACTAGAACAACAAGCAACTGGGCGACTCCCTCCAGTGATGGTCGGCACGTTACCCCGTGAGTCCTGCGATGAGGAAGCCGGTGGTTTGCCACCTGATGGGGCCGGCTTCTGAGGTTTGCCGCATGTGGTGGCATTGGCGGAGATGAATCTGGGGGAAACACGGCGTGCCTTGATGTGCTGCTCACGCCCAAGGAGGCGCGCATAGAGCTCACGACGCGGGAGCGTATCCTCTCGACGATGGACGTTCTCAATGAGATTGTCATAATCATCATCGAGCCCATTAAGCACAAAGGTGGTGAAGTGCTCATCCTGAAGCGGCTGACCAACAGAGGCCAAGGTGTCGGCGAGGCTCGTCATCTTGTTGAAGTACTCCGTGATGCGGAGATCGCCAAGCTTGGTCTCACCCAGCTCGGTGCATATAGAGTGCGCACGCGCCTGAGACTGAGAGGCGAAACTAGTGTGGAGGGCCGTCCACGCCTCCCTGGACGTAGTGGCAAAGATGACCATCGACGAAACACTCGGCGTGAGCGAAGACTGGATGGCGCCACCCACGTGTGATATGCCAGATGGTGAGGGGATGGGCACGTGACGGACCCGTTGACATAGTCCTCCAAGTAGCGGCTGCAGAGTAGAGGCAAGACCTGAGCATGCCCTGACAGGTAGTTATCCGATGCAAGCTTCACCGGCAGCAGGTGCGAGAAATAAAACGGCGGCAATGCCGCGGTTTGAGCAGTGTATGCCTGCGCCAGGGGTGCATAGGGATCCATGGACGGGGCCATCTCTGGACGAGGGACCATCACGTAGGCACCAGGCGAGGAGTAGGATCGGGCAGGGGCAGCAGCCAAAGCGCCGTGACAGGGCGCTGCAGGAGGACCGTAGGTGCTAGGCGCGGCGTAGGGGCCAACACCCGCAGCAGCCGAAGCACCTTGGCCGCGCGCTGCAGGGGCGCCATACGGCGAGGCAGCTGCGCCCCCATAGGACGGCTGCGGTGGCGCCAAGTAGTAGTGGTGCGATGGCGGCGGGTGCGGCACCACCGCGTAGGGTTGCGGCGGCGGCGCAACATAGGCCGACCCCGGCCATAGGAACGACGGCGGCGGGGGCACCCCATAGGATGGCGCGGGAGCGCCATACCATGGGTGCAACATCGGCGGAGGAGGGCTGCCATGGGCCGGCGGTGCCGCGATCTCGAGCGAGGCGATCTTGTCCGGACCCCCCGAGGCCTGCGGGGAAGCGGGCGGTGGCGGCATGGCCCCGTATGTCGCCGCGAGGGGCCGGGAGGCCAGGAAGTGCGACATCGGGGCGAGGGCCGGTGTGGTAGTGGCGGTCGAGATTAGCGCGGCGGCGGCGGGAGGTGGTGCAGCGGAAGACATCGTAACTTAATCTGATACCATGTAAAACATAGAGTTTGGGAAACTGGCTCGACACCCTAAAACGGGGTGTGGCTATCTCATTATATAGACGTACCAAAAGGTACAATACAAGGCCTATACAAGACTACGTGCATATACAGTCTAACAGCCGGGGCCGACTCCCCGAGCGCCTGCTTAGCTCCCTCGCTGCCTCCGCGAGCCGCCTCACCTAGCCGTCCAGGCCACCGGCTCATGGCTGTAGTCCACCCTGGAAGAGACTGCAAGAAACAAAAGCAAGAGACAAAAGAAGAGTTTTTTCCGGCTGCCAGCAGCCGGCAGAAGAGATAAAAAGAAGAAAAAGGGTGCTGCAAGATGCCTCGCCGCCTGGCCGGTCGAGCCTGACCGGCTGGGACCCCCTTCGAGCACCCGAAGGCTCAAAGGCTTCACCCAGCGGGTGCGCCGACGCGCTCCGCGAGCGCCGGGTCGCGCCAGCTGTCTTTGACGACCACGACTACACGAAAATCAATGTGAGCTCCTCACCCGCATATTTTTGCACCACGCAAATACAGATAACCCCGAGCGACGCTCGGGGACCACCTCCGCATTTTATTGCAATTGCATCACTGTTCGCCGCGGCGCCAGCCAGAGTTGGCCCGGAGGCTGGCCGCTTGGCCTGAGACGTTAGTTCCCGCAGACGGCTTAGTAGCGTGCGCGGTACCAAAGGCCCACTCTTAGTCACACACCACAGAGCAGCTGTCCGTCTAGCAAGAGTGAACGCTGGAGGCCACCCATGCGAAAAACGACCAGGAGGAAAAAACGATTCGGGCGACCCAATCGTTTCCTTTATGAGTATATGCTCGGTTAAATTCGCTCCCAGAGTCTGAGTATTGTACACTCCATTCCGCGGCCCACTCTCATGTCCGGCTAGCGAGAGCACAAGCCAGAGAGCGAAGGGGACATGAAAAATATAGAAGGGGACTCGGACAAAACTGAGTCGGCACCCTCCGCATAAAACTTGCAACACTAAAAGCAAACATTCGATATACCTACGCAGACTAACTTTTTCTTTTGCATGATAATTTTCGTGGGGAACCCCCTCCTCGCTCGAAGGCTCGGAGGCTACACCCAGTGGGTGAGCTGGCGCGCCCCCACTGGAAGCAAGCCACGCTGGCTGCAGCCCGCCGCCGGCTGTCAGCAACGTCATTAGTCGGCGGACCCCCGCATCCGCGCCCGACATCATCAGTCGGCGGACCCCGCGTCCGCGCCCGACAGCTCCGGCCGGTGGACTTCGTTTCCGCGCCCGGCACCCTCGACGCCATCATCTGCACCAACAAACGCAAAAAGCCTCCGCCCAACTTTTCCAAGTTGCCCGGAGGCTCGGAGGCTACACCCAGCGGGTGCGCTAGCGCCCCCCGCCCGAAGCAAGCTACGCCAGCTGCGGCCTGCAGCCAGCTGTCACCGACATTTTCTACATCAACACCTGCCAAAAAACCTCCGCCCAACTTTGCCAAGTTGCCCGAGGATTGGGGGCTACTGTCAGAGTAATTGGCCACGGGTACCCGGAAGACGGCGAGACAATTATTCAAGACATCAGGGCTAACAAAGCCCCTCAGTCCGACTGCCCGGCCGCACCTGCCGGCTCCCTGTCCGACTACTCTGCCCGGCCGGCTGCCGGCTGCCGACTGCTCCAACCAGCCGGCTGTCGACAGCGCCGACCAGCCGGCTGCCGACTGCAGCTCGACCCGACGCCGACAAGACCCCGACGAGACGGCCATACCGCGGACGATCCAGCTGTACCGCGACGCCATCATGTACAGTGTCACTTGTCCCTGGGCACTATTCATGAAGTGACCAAGGATACAAGCATGACACCCACACCATGCCCACTTGTCCATGCCACCACATAGCTTAGGAAGTAAGCTAGCCATGCCTATATAAAGGCACACATGCATCCATCCAGGGGATGGACTCCCATGGACTCTCACACCCACACCCACAAGCAAGCTAGCTAGCAAGAGAGCTAGCTAGCCATCCATCCATCAACTCCCATGGGCAAGCATGCCCAAGCACATCCATTCGGCCAAGAGGCAACAGCCACCATGCCACGTACATATACAAAGCCAGATGCCTATGGCACTGATCTTAGATACAGCTCCAGGAGCACTCTGTACCACATATACATATCGGATACACTCAGACATGCAGCAGTAGGAGTATTATCTCTCCGGAGAGCTCCGAAGCTGGGTAAACCACCGCGTGCTACTCGCATACCCGCTCCCGGTCCTATCAGCACCAGTCTGACCCTCACACTAAGCCCTTGTGGCATCTGTCGACTCGCAAGCCCCCCATGAGAATACCACGACACAGACCTCCTCCTCGTGAGAGACCGCGGCCTCTTCAGAGAAGATCCACCTGGATTCAAGACCCCTTTACGAGAAGATCCCTCACGGATTCAAGACCTCATTTCGGAGATGAACTACCACCACTTGTATCGTCCTTTGTGGGATTCGGACCGTGTATCTCTTTGTGTTTCATGGATCTAGCACATGTGTGACCTTATTCTCGTTGGTTTGAGTGATTCTCTTGCATTTTCCCTTGTGTTCCCCTCGTTCTCCCTCTCATGTTCTTCGTGTTCTTGGTAGGATTCTCCCCAAATCGTGAAAGGTCGGCAACTAGGGTTCCACCCTACATCATCTTGGATCAGAGCCAGCTTGCACATCATCTTGGTTTCATGAGCCATGTTGCTCACGTTTTTGGAGCCCCTACCCCATGTTTTTCTAGCCTAATTTTGTTGTGTTCTTCCCCAATTTCGAAAATCCCCACCAAAAATAGCCCCAATTTTTTTGTGATTTGTTGGTTTGATGATGTTTTGTTGATTTTGATCCATGGATTTGCTTGGTTTCACGTGGATTTAGCATCTCCCCAAGTTTCCCCATCTTCCATCCACGAAATCTCATTAATTTTGACCCTGAAATTCCCAATTTCCGCCCAAAATCGCATCCCGAAATTCGCATCTCGCGTTGACCCCGACCCACCGGACGACCGACGTTTTTCGGACGTCCGGACACCCCCAGAACCATCGGACAACCGACCATCACCGGACGTCCGACACCCCCGATACAGTACCAAAACAGCGGATTTCCGGCCATTTCTGGACGTCCGTCCGGCGCCCCAGCCACCGGTTGTCCGACCATCATCGGACGTCCGACCCCTGTAGATATGAACTTCGACTGATTTTTTTTGCCCATAACTAATTCATCCAAACTCCAATTTTGACATTATTTAGCTCGTTTTGAAGCTCTTGACATACCCCATCACACAAAAATACCACCAACATCATTTGACACCATCAAATTTTGTGAATTTTGGCATCTTTGCCTAGGGCTTCCACCATATCATCTACATTACCACCACCTACTTCCGCAACCTAACTCATTTTGATCCATATAGCATTAGTGGTTGCTTGAGTAGTGATTCGAGTCTCCTAAGGTATTTCGGCTACTTAGGGACGGTTGCTTCTTCATCAACCACCACCACCATTTCCGCGTAACCTTGGCCACCATACACTTCCACCAACCCAACTTAACCCAATTTTGTTTGAGCTTGTTTGAGTTGTGGCTTGTGTCTCCTAAGGTGTTTCAGCTACTTAGGGATGGCAACTTCAACTCCGACACGTGTATAGCCCATCATTCCACTTCTGCATTGCCAAGTGCAAACCACCATCATTTTTCCGCTACCACCACTTGACATTTGCCTTTGGAGATTTTGAGATTGCGGTTTTTTCCGTTTCCTAGTGTGTTTCGGCTAACTAGGAACGTGTCGACATCGGCAACACCGCCTCTCATCATCGCCAAGGACGGTAACCTCAACGACACCATTGTACATTCCCCTTGCAAATTGCATTGATAACCCCTAGCCCATTTTACGTTACTTGCCTATCGAGACTAGCCATTTGAGTATTGCCGGCAACGTTACTTGTGCACATTAGTGATCATACTTCCCATTGCATACATACCATATCATCGTGGTGCATATCTTGGTATCATATCTTGTGTCACAAGTTTGTTCCCGCATATACACAATTGCTATCTTGGTTTGTGCATTTCGCAAAGTGGCCATACAAAAGAAAAGAAAAAGAAAGGATATGCTTTTAAGCAAAGAAAAAGAGAGAGCAAAGAAGCTTGTAAGAAAGTGCCATAGCATCATACCACATTGCATATAATATTTTCATATCCGATCATCTTGGATCATCTTGAAAGAAACACCGAGAACCATACATACATAGCATACTTGGGACAAAAGTTGCTATATTTTGCATCTTATAGGTTGTGCACAAGTGTCGTATCCGCCTATTGAGAAATCGTGCTAGCGTCTCTCTTGAGTTGTGCAACACGAGTGTTTATTGTGGATTCCATATTTTGTGCTCATTCCTTGGTTGCACGACCCCATTTATCTATCCGCGTGTGTGTTTCCGTGTACCTTTCATTACTATTGGTCTACTTGTTTCGCTTGCGAATTTGTGTATCTCTTTCAACATTATTGACTCTTGCTAACATTTTGCATCAAATTTTTTGTGACACTATCCTCACTGAGCTCCACCATAAGCTTTACTTGTGTAGGTGTGAGAACCAACAAGAATTGGTACCAATTGTGCTATTTTCTTGTTACAAATTTGAGTGATCATTGATCCATCTGCAACATCGGTCAAGGTACATTTGGTCGAGTTCTTCTCTTTCTCCCACTCATACTTGCTCGAGTCTTGTGATGGATAGGCAAGGCATTTCATCTCCGGTCTTCGACAACCACGACGACTTGAACAACTACATCACCAAAGCGTCCATCTTCAATCTACAACGACAAATGCATGGCGCACAATCAAGATTGCGAGAGTGCATCGAGAACATCTCCATCAAAATTCGTCACTCCGAAGCAAGGAAAATGGACTACATCGACAAGAAGCTTTCCACACATAAAGAGGAGCAAGATGCAAGGATGGAGGAGATTCGGGCCTTGATCAAGTCTTCTTCCCTTCATCATCTTCAAGGCGGCGATGTTCAAGCCACAAGTCTTTTGAGTGCGAGAATGATGCAAGCGCAACTTGTCCATGTCCACATCTACATGGTGACCATCATCACGTTTGTGATCCACATCATCATGAAGGGCAAGTCACCTCCAAGCATCATGTGCACGACGACAACGAACGGCATCTACTACGAGCTCAAGCGCGACAACGACACCATCATCATGAAGATGCTCCACAAGCGCAAATGCACAAGTCCCAACAAGCCCTAGTTCACGCCAAGTCGACGCTTGATGAGCAAAAGGGAAGACCGCGAGACAAGCACCACCAAGACGGAGATACGGCTACATCAACCACTTCAGCATCTTCGCCAAGTGTTCTCAATGCATCTTCGCCTTTGGATGTACGACATCTTCGCCTACTTCCCACTAGTACACCTACAACGACTTCATCAAGTCCAAGGCGACCACCTACAAGTGAGGGCGACCCTTCCATCTTCGGAAGCCCCTCGAGGAAGATGGCCGATCATGGGAAATCCCCTTCGGTCATGGAGACAAGCTACGAGGTGCCACATCATATGGGCCTCCCACACCAAGACAGTGACAAGAAGGTCGAGCAAGGGCCACCCCCTTCGACCACGGTGATAGGAGTTGAGCATGGAGACATTTCAACCAACATCTCTCCGACACCCACATATGAAGAGATGCCCCAAGTGCCATGTGAGGAGAGCCACTACCACATGAGTGACATGAGTGACTCCACCATACGTGACGTTGAGAGCATTTCCTATGAGAGGATGAGTGTGACCACCACTAGCCCCACACATGAGACCATGCCACACATCCTATGTGAGGTTGAGCGCCATTTGAGTGACTCCACCAACCATATGAGTGAGTGCATCCTTGAGGGAGTGAGTGAGCCACAACACTTAGAGAGTGAGGTAGTTTACACGGCATGTGAGGCCACTATGATTTCTAACGACTTCACCTCTACTCCTAGTGTGTTTTCTTCTTTGGTGCTACGTCTCTTACATGATGACATGCCTATCCTCGACGAGTCCATCCCTCCAATGGAGACGACGATGGCCATGGTGGACGATGATGCACCCCCCACATGGTTCCATCAAGATGAAGATGACAACGAGTGGATCTTCAACACCTCACCTACAACACATGAGCAGTGCTCCAAAGGTAACATAGGTGATGGTACTTCTCTTGTCCCACTAGTGGACTCTCTTACCAATGATTTCTTGCATGATGTTGATCCACCTATTTCCATGCTTCATGCTAGTGCAACTTCCTCATGTCATGACTTACCTATTTATGATGACTATGATGATGAGCATGTTGAGTTACCTAGTTGTGATGCTATGATCCATAGGATATCATGTGAAAATTCTTTTGGTCACATCATGTTTGAAAATCCATTGAACTTGTCATATGCTATGAGTGAGATCTCCCATATTGCATCTTTACAATCTCAACATAGTAACTATGCATGCCCCATTAAAATAAATCCCATTTGTACTTATGGCATAAATGACGAGATGATGGTCATTGGCTTTTGTTTTTCATGTGATGATATTGCCATGCTCCCTTTACATGATTTGTGCAATTCATCTACTATGCCATGCCATGATCACATTGTTCCAAATATGCATTGTTTTGGATGTTGTCAATATTCTCCATGTGATGTTTCCATTATTGCTCATGAGGAGACCCACATAGTTTCCTCATACATATTAGGAGATTTTGGTGCATTCCATACTTTGCATATTCCCATAATTGTGTGCACCATATGCATTCCATGAATAACAATGCTCTAGATATTTCTCATGATGAATTACACCCTTTGAGTCTCCATTATGTCATACATAATAACAAACCTCTCATGATGGATGACATGTTTCTATATCACGCATCTCATTTATTTGAGCACTGGATATTTTGTGCTAACCGACACATGCACGTGCGCATCATGATGGATGATGTGTACATATATCATGCAAACACAATTTTCCTTTTGCCTTTGTTTTGTGTAGGTACTCATGTATACTCGTCAACTTCTCAATCCCAAGAGTTGACGAAACGAGCTCTTGAGAGCAACGATGCTTTGGGATCACGTGAATTTTCCTTACCACCGTTCTCTTTGCGCAATGACTACACGCATCTCTTTTACTTGTCTCTCACACGGCTATGGGCTATTTACAATTTGTCACCTTATGCTCATACTATCGTGTTCACTTTGCATGTTATGCTTGATTCTATGCCTTTTCCATGCAATTGTGACCCTTGCTTGCATCTACCCATGATTCACCATTATGCTACTTCTATGTGTATTTGTATGCTTGGTGGAGATCCTTGTAGCTATTACCATGATTTCTTTGTGCCCCATGCTATTGATGCTTGTTGTGTTGGGACAGTCATGATGTTCCATTGATATTTACATATGGCCTCTCGCCAATACATAGATGATATTTTTCTCATATCTTGCTTTCATGCTTGTGATATGTCATGTGCATTGTTCATGCCCACTATTTGCACACATGACATGCTTGCCATGATTCCTTCTAGTATGTTGCATCTTCGCACTACTAACTTGCTTGACTTGATCGCTATGATTGCTTGCTATGTTGCATCACCCATATTCCACTCTTACTTGCTTTCTTGGGATGATGACATATATTCTCATGCCTCTCACATGATATATCTTGCTCATTGTCACTTGCCTCCATTAGTTGCCTCTCTCATATCCACTTGTATTGAGTGCAACCATACTATGCTTCTTGATCTTGGAGAATTTGACACCTCACTTGTGATGCATGCTTGTTTACTTGAGCCTATTGTATTTGGTTGTTCTCGCATCATATGCCTCCATACTATGCAATACTCCCTTATCCTTTCTTATGATGAGCATGATGCATACACTTGTTGGGTATCTTACCACACGAATGCTAGGTTTTGCACTTACCCTAACCTCATTTGTTTTTCCGAGTGTTTGTCATGTTCTTTCATTTTGAAGGATCCACAAGGCGGTACCATCATGCGACAACTTGGTCATGCGAAGTCCTACACGATGCGTGACACCAACATATTCGACACCCTCATAAAGGTGAACTCCTTCCCTTTGAGCCATCCTCAAATACACACATTGGATGGGTCACTCTTTAATTGCTGTTTCCTTCTTGTTGTCTACATGATACATCTATGGGATGGAGAAACAATATGGGAGATGGACACTATGGACCTTCAAGTTGAGGAGTGCCTCGACATCCAGCATTGGTACACCAACACCTCCATATTTGTTGATTGTGCCCACACATGTCATGCTCGATGGACATATCATACTCACCACAAGTTTGCATCTTATGCATGGATTGACTCACATTACGATTGCCTTGTTGCATCTTGTATTCCCATGTCATCCATGATATTTGAGCTTGTGCACTTCTTAGCAAATTTGTTGTGATCTTCCTTGATGGCATATTCATACATCATGATCCTATTGTCCACCATCAATTGCATGATGAGATACACATATTGAGCATCCATTGCCATATTCATGCTATCGATGAACCGTCTCTCTATGACATCATTTTGCACAATGGTAGAATTTGTCGCTTTGTGCACCATGCTTTTGTTCCCATGAATGTTTTGCATATCATTCTCAATCATCTTGATAAGCTTCATGCGCTTTGTCACAAACAATCTTGCCGCACGGACTCATTCTTACATGATGGAAAATTTGTGTGCACTAACCATTGTATTTCTGAGTGTCTCTTGTGTTTGCTCATTTTGCATGTACCACATAACGGAGACACCTTGGAGTACTTGGATTGCGCAATGTCTTCAACTCCGTCCAACTACAAGTCCGTCCACGACAACCGCTTCCATGGTGATGAGGATCACGATCCGAGGTCGGATATTTCCCAAGGGGGGGGTGGGAGATGATGCGGAGCATCCACGTTCATCCCCATGTACACTCCCACTACACTCCAGGACCCAAAAGAACATATGAAGAGACCTCGAATATATGCCATTGGACACAAGGTGAACTCACTCCTCTACGAATCGTCACTTTCCACATGTGAGACATGGCTACTACCTCAAACATGTGTACTATGCATGTCGAGGAACCAGGAGGAAGGCCAGGGAACAACTAGGAGCATTGGACATGACAGCGAGGACACCAAGCGCGAGGAACAACAGGAGGAGCTGCCAGGAAGCTACAGCTCTCGGGTGTCCGACGACCTCCGGACGACCGACGATCTCCGGACGTCCGATGCCTGGAGACTTCACCAGCCAGATCGACTCCAGCCGAGGCTACCTACAGCGCCCGGACGACCGCACGACATCGGACATCCGACACTCATCAGTGCCCGGACGACCGACCCCGACCGGACATCCTACACCAGAAGTCCAGTACGGAAACATTGGAAGTCCAAAGACCTCCGGACGTCCGACAAGCACCGGATGACCAGACCCTCGCGAGCCACCGGACGTCCGGTACCTGTCGGACGATCGACGCCTGTGTGTGCGCATCTTCGGGCCCAAGGCCCATGTGCCCTTTCACTTCGCCCCCATTTGCACTTAGACTATAAATAGACCTCCTCCTCCTCCTAGAGAGGGTTAGCAAAGGATTAGCTCATTTGATATAGAGCTTTGCTCGTCCATACGGATCTCCTCCTCGTGAGAGACCGTGGCCTCTTCGGAGAAGATCCACCTGGATTCAAGACCCCTTTACGGGAAGATCCCTCGTGGATTCAAGACCTCCTCTTGGAGATGAACTACCGCCACTTGTATCATTCTTTGTTGGATTTGGACCATGTATCTCTTTGTGTTTCTTGGATCTAGCACATGTGTGACCTTATTCTCGTTGGTTTGAGTGATTCTCTTGCGTTTTCCCTTGTGTTCCCCTTCTTCCCCCTCTCGTTTTCTTCGTGTTCTTGGTAGGATCCTCTCCAAATCGTGAAAGATCAGCAACTAGGGTTCCACCCTACATCATTCTCTCTCCACCACTAGCACATCACTAACCACTTGATTTGTTGCTGCCAAGTACAGTAGTAACAGCTCTTGCAGTTTTGGTGCGACTAGTGTCGGCATAGAGGAGAGGTACCTCTTTAAGTCTTGCAGCACTGCCTCTGCCTCTGGAGTCCATTTCATTGGACCCACCTTTTTCAAAATTTTGAAAAAGGGGAGGGCGCTCTCAGCAGACTTAGAGATAAACCCACTTAGGGCGGCAACGCAGCCGGCAAGACTACAGACGTCCTTGACTCGTCGGGGCGCCTCAATCTGCTTAATGACTTTGATCTTGTCGGGGTTCTCTTCGATTCCACGTTGAGACACAAAGAACCCAAGAAGGTTGCCGGACGGGACGTCGAACACACACTTCTCAAGGTTGAGCTTGAGGTTGATCTTGCCCAAATTCGTAAAGGTTTCTTCCAGGTCCTACACGAGCATGGCCTTATCTTTGGTTTTGACCACTATATCATATATGTAGGCTTCCATATTTCTATGGAGCTAGGGCTCAAAATCGATTTGGACCACTTGGGCGAACGTCGACCCAACGCTCTTCAACCCAAAAGGCATCCGTATGAAATAGTACGTACCACATGGGGTGATGAACACGGTCTTTTCTTCATCTTCCTTTGTCATGAAGATTTGATGATATCCTGAGCACTGTTCAAGAAATATTCCGATTCACCGATTGATCTTTCGATTTATCACTAATCGGGGGGTGACCGATAAGATTATGCCTTATCTTGGCCGTTTATCTTTTGGACCAATTTATCGCTCTGACAAGCGATTTATCGGGAATCTACCGATAAATTAGACCTATTCATAGCACTATGTTTGCAAAAACTATGTTTATTTATGTTTTGTGGACCTTGTTACGGAATATGTAGTATTGTCCTATTTTGTTTGTCATTATACGAGGATTCAAAGGCTAGAAATCAGGGTAACACTTCTATCAAATATTGTTTTGGGGTTGAATATAGTGTATTTCAGTGTTGGGAACCTAAGATTTGCAAAAAAGCGATTAATAGTCGACCTATAAAATTGATTCATCGGCCGATTTTTAATTAATCACTAATCCATAGCTAACCGAGATGATAACGATAAGCGATATCCTCAACATTGATCCTGAGTAAGCGTCAAGGAACGACAGTAGGTCGCACCCAGCAGTGGAGTCCACTATCTGGTTGATACATGGCAATGGGAAAGGATCCTTTGGACAGGCTTTATTGATATATGTATAGTCGATACATAGCCTCCACTTCGCATTAGCCTTACATACTACGACCGGATTGGCCAACCATGTCGGGTGGAGTACTCCCTTGACCAAGCCTGCCGCCTCTAACTTCCTCATCTCTTCGACGATGAACTCTTGTCATTCCAAAGCTTGCTTTCTGACCTTCTGCTTTACGGGCCGTGCATGGGGGCAGACAGCGAGATGGTGCTCAATTACCGCCCTAGGAACGTCGGGGATGTCGAATGCTTGCCATGCAAACACGTCAACATTCGCCCGTAGGAAGGCGACGAGCACACTTTCCTATTGGCTATCAAGGTTGGAGCTTATGGTAAAACCTCCACCCATGCCATCCTCCTTGACGGATACTTTCTTGGTTTTCGGTGGGGCCACCTTAGACTTCTTGCTCTTGCCAGTAGAGCTCTCTGGCACGTCCTCAGCGGGAACACAACACTCCAAAGAGGTGCGTTTGCCGAAGTGATTGCAGGAACCCTTGCTGGAGCCAGGAGTCTTGCCGGCGGCTGAGGCCTTACTGGTCTTCTTATTTGTGAGAAGAGCTGGTGCCTTGGCGGCAGACGCTGCAACCGCCTCTCGATAGAGCTGATCGACGCAGATGAGTGCATCCTTCTTATCACACCCGACGGGGATGATGCTCATCGGGCCAGGCATCTTCAGCTTGTTATATGTGTAGTGCGACGCCGCCATGAACTTGGCCAACGCTAGGCGGCCAAGGATCCTATTATATGGCAACGAGATCTCAACTACATAATAGATGGTCCTCTCCATCCTACAGTTGAGGTCGCCACCAAACGTAACTGGTAGCGTGACCTTTCCCTTGGGCCGACTCCTCCCCGGATTGATCCCTTGGAATGTACCCGTGTCCTCGAGATCTTCATCAGGGATCTGCAGCCTCTTGATCACGTTGGGCGAGATCAAGTTAAGGCCGGCCCCACCATCAAGTAACATCTTGGTCACCTTGAGGTTGCGTATTGTTTGGGATACCAACAACGGCAAACACCCAACCGCAGTTGTGCGATCAGGGTGATCCTTGGCGTCAGAAACGATAGGCGTGCGGGACCACCTCAACGACTTTTGGGCGTCGACCATTGGTTCCGTTGCATTAATCTCACGCGCCCATTGTTTTGGTTGGCGGTGGGAAGAATGCAACGAAGCACGTCCGTCAACACACATGACTTCTATCGCCTTCTGAAACTCACGCTCGGTGGATTCGTCATCATCATCATTATGATCGTCATCCTCCTCTTTCTTGTTGCGGCCTCTCTTGTTGCTTATCCTTGTTGTCGCGTCCTCCTTGGTTGCCGTGCTTCTTGCCAGATCCTTTAGTGCCACCTTGTCCCATCTCCTTGTCTCATCGCCCGTACTCAGCCCTTTGCTTCTCCATCATCAGATCCACTTGGCGGCAATTCTAGAGATCATGGCCCTTGGTACTGTGGATTTTGCAGTACTGCTTGTCGGAGCCCTCTGACTTGCCGGAAGCCGCCAAGGCCCAGCAGGCGTTGCACCCAGCAATCTCCTGGCCGGTGTCTTCAACCTTGGCCTTCTTGGCGGTGTTGGGGTCGCCGGAGTCCTCGACGGCAAGCACGGTCTTTCCCTTGCGCTTCCTGTTACGTCGCTGGCCCTTCTTTGCCGGGCGACGACATCTTTGTCCTTGACTCACTTCCTGCATCGGCATCTTCGCGGGGGTACTTCCTTCCTTCCTCAGCTCCGGCACATCTGTCGGCTAGAATGTATAGTTCGGCAACATCCACAACCTTGTTCATGGCCAACTCTTCACGCATCTTGTGATTGCGCATGTTCTGATGGAACGCGCTGATGACAGTGGCGGGATGAACATTGGGGATGTTGTAATGCAAACGGCTAAACCTCTGTATATACTTACACAAGGATTCGCCATCCTTCTGGGGATCACATTAAAATTACTTGCCTGCCCAGGAGCTATGTGGCCGCCCGGGAAGGCACCAACAAACTCATGGCACAGATCGGACCAAGAGGCTATGGAGTCTATCGGCAAATGCATCAACCATGACCTGACATTGGGCTTAAGTGCCAACGGGAAATAGTTGGCGAGTACCTTGTCGTCTCGTGCTCCAGTAGCTTGCATCGCAATGGTGTAAATGCTCAGGAACCCAGACGGATGAGTCTTGCCATCGTACATCTCCGGGACCTCTAGTTTGAACACACGGGTATTAGGCCATTGGAACTGCCGTAGCTCATGGGTGAATGCTGGGCAGGTTATTGCATAGGACAAGTCGCCAGCATCCCCTGACATAGGCTTGTACACAGTAGGCCCAGCACGCCTATCAGACTGATGGCATGCATCCTGGCGCCGTTCGATGGTGGTCCGGGCGTCTTCCTTGAGCCGCTCGCGGAGAACTTAACATTGGTCACGACGCGTCCGTGGGTTTGACGACGTCGTGGACACGTTATCACGGGAGTCAACCCGACGGGCTGGCCGTGGTGGAGGGGAGTGCACCGTGGTTGCGGCACCTCCAACCCTTCCACTGTCGACGCGCGCTGGCTCGGTGACCCGGCGCCACGAGGGACTTGCTTCCCGGTGTCCATCCCTATTGGCATGGCTGATGAGGCTTTGAATTGCAGCCCTCCACACTTCTTGCTTCTCCAGAGCAGGAGGAAAGTTGAGGAGTAGTTGCGCTCGTGTCAGCGCTTCTGCTCACGTGGGTGGGAGCGACAAGCGTGAGGAATGGGAGGAACTCGGACTTCTAACTATGTTAGAAGGAGTCCCATCATGATTCTGCGGCTGTGTGCCTTTGTCGCTAGCACCATGGCGTACATGTCGGCCCTGCCTGTCTTGAGAGTGATGTTGAGGGCTTTTGTCATGGCGGCGCCCGGGGACTTCAACACCGCGGTGATGTTCGTTGCGCACGAGCTGAGAGGACCGCGACACGTGCACTGGCGGGGCCGTCTTCCTGCCCTTAGAGGTCCCTCGCCCCCCGCAGGTAGCGCCACTCCATCCTTGGGTGCTGCGGCGCGCTGACCGTCGTCGCTGCTACGGAGGACGCTGACTGCCTGGCTTCTTGTATTCTCATGATGTAGACGATCTCGATCTCCTCCACCATTGGTGCCTGCCACGTCGCCCATCCGCACAGGTGCGGGCAGAGCGGCCCCGGACGGGCTGATTGCTGCGATCGTCTTCTTCGTCGGAGCCATGTCAACGAATAAACTACTACAGTAACTAACATACCAGATTCTCACAACCAATTCCACCTACCTGGCGCGCCAAAGATGTTGGGGAAACCGAACATCTATCGGTCACAAGGATCCCTTCTATGTTCGGTGGAGGGATTAGTTGCACGAAGAGCAGGTCGAGCAGTTAGCACACGGGGGATTTATATCCAGGTTCGGGCCGCAAAGATGCGTAATACCCTAGTCCTGCTTGTCTGGTTATATGTGTGTTCTGGAGCTTTTGAACTAGCTACGGTGCGTGCTTTGTACAAAAGTCCGAATCCTCTCTCCGTGTGCCTTGAGCCTTCTTTTATACGAAAAGGGGTTGCCATAGTGGCACACAAGAGGAATGCCCCCAGGGTAACACAGGCCTTCCTCCGCTGCCGCCACCAAGAAGGAATGACGACCATCATCAGGACGAGGGGGCTGGGGGCTTCCAGGAGCCGCGTGCTATCGCTTGCATCTTGGGTGGAGCTCAGGCCCCAGCCTCTCAGCGTATCTTCAAGCAGTTTGCTCGCGAGGTGAACGCAGCCCTCCCAAGGCTCGAGGCCACGCGCCCAGTAAGGTGGTCCAAGTGTGCCCTCACCTTCAGCTCGACAGATCAACTCAAGTGTGTGGCTACTGCTGGCATTCTCCCGATGCTCTGTTCACCAGTCATGTGGCAACTCGGCTCAGAGAAAACCAGAACGCCCCGTATTCCAGCCCAGAGATTGAGATGAAGTCTTCTGGAATACGGCACTGCTTAGCATAGAACAAATCAGCTCTTATTACAATCTATTTGGGTACAAGGTGTTACATCGGCACGACGACACTACGCCTGCCACTGTTGCTCTATGCAAGCAGTAGAACCACTAGAAGCAGCAGAATAACTCTAGCAGTGGAACAACGACGACGGTGGTGAACTCCACTCCACAGGGACTCTGGCCGGAACGCTTATCCTAGCTCGCAAACGAAGAATCCACGACAAACAAGCATTCAAATCCGGCATGACCTACAAACTGGCATGACACACCAGGTCAGTACATTGAATGTACTTGAAAGCTCACAATAATCCCAGAAGCATTCAAGGCAAACAACAGCATGGCAATTACAGGTTAAGCAGGGATTAACATGATATCATCATAGAAATATGGCATCAACATGAACATGATACAACTAGCACAATATGAGCATGAACATATGAATCTGACGATACTAGCATGCAATATGATGGCACTATATGCACCACTTACCAACCTCGGACATCACATGATCATGTTAGGATAAAATCAAGCTTGGTATAAACAATACCGCAGTAATCATTAAATGACCACAAGGAGATTGATATTTACCCATGATTTTCGCACAACATCACAAATATCCAACAACTCAGTATCCTCGATACCACGGTGATCACTCACGGATCACAAACGGAACCACACTTGGTTCAATGGGTTACCTCGTAACCAAACGGTGATCATTCACGGATCACATAACCAACTTATCTTATCATCGAACCGGTGTTGTTATAAAGCACAACATTATTATTATTACTGTTGACCCATAGTGTGACCGACACGAACTGGGCCCTTATCCGCGGGCACGACTATCGATAGATTTAGCACACACTCTGCAGAGGTAGCACGCTGTACCTAGACCACGGAACCCATGGCCTCGCACTCCCATTCGGGTGGACAACCGACATTCCGACAAAACCATCCTACTGCCATGACACTCTCCTGGCCACTCCGACTCACTCTAAGTCATGGGTGGCCCCGTGTCTACCCCAGACACCAACAGCCACCGTCGTGGCGAAACGGTCCCAAACGGGGACATGCGCATAAAACCAAACTCGGGCTCACAAGGCTTATGCCGTCCTATTTGGCCAAGGTAGCGCATGCACATAACCTTCCCTCGTTGGAGGCACCGGTGAGAGGCACAACAATAGACCCAGTTAGGACCCCCCCATAAGGCAAGTGTGGCTGCACTGGTCATCTCGATATGGTGGCACCATGACTCAGCAAATAGTTGTTCAATTTAATCTAGTTAAACTTGAATGCAAATATGCTGAGCCATGATAAAATAACATGATGCAGTTACAATGCATGAGCATGATATCAACATAAGTATGAGGGTACAACATAACTATCGACCATATCAACAATGAATCATACCCAACTGATCATGGCATAATGACGTGCATGAATATCACAAGTACAACACTACTCAAAGAAACCTAGCATGCCCACTAGCATCAACAATAAATATCATGCAAGAACATATCAACAATGCTACCATGCAAGCATTTAACCATCTGGATGCAATGGAGCATGCATAACAACGGCACTCGGAACAGACAATAGTCATGCACCGAAGACAATCACTAACATCAACATATACTACTAGCAAGCATAAGCATATGAAAAGAATATTATAAGGTAGACCATGATAAAAGAGTACAAGACTACATAGCACGAAAGTAAACATGCAACTTTAAGCATCACCGGAACAACGATAACCGTCTTTTCAGCAAGAAAACACTTACTAAAGATTCAAGTTGAAAACCATGGCTACTGCATGACTATCATGCAAGTGGGTATTGTGGCTTTCCTGGGGATGAAGAAAGCACCGGGGAGAAGTGCGGTGAAGCCGCAGAAAGATTTGCCGGAAACAATTCACTCTTGGAGGGGCTGTTTACGTGCAAGGACAAAATGGTCATTTTAAGAATGTTAACACATGGAGAAAGTCACACCAACAGAAAGGGCTCGACGAGATGAAGAAGTGAGCGTTGGATTCACCTCAAACGGAGTTATGGTTGCGGAGTTATGAGGTGTAGAAGATCAGGGACTTTTCTGCAAAAAGAATATTCACAGACGGGTCCCTGAGAGGATAAGGCAGAAACGTGTTTTGAGATAATACGCTTTCTGAATTAGAAAACGTACTCTGCGGGTTGACGCTTCCACTTATCCACGTCATCAGAGGCGGGGCCAGGCGCGTGGGGGTCCCACGGGGTGGGGCCCGTCACTTATCCACGTCAGCATGGCTGGGGCCGGCCAGTTGGTCGCTTACAAGCGGGCCCCACATGATCTTTCTCTCTCCTCTTTGCTGCGTCGTCTTCCTCCTGACGGAGCCGCAATGGAGGGCTCGGGCGAGCGTTGCCGACGCCCGTCCAGGCACCACTGGCCACCTCCGGCCGAGGTCCGGCTACCGGCGGAATCAACACGGAGCGCCGTACCCAACCAGGGGCAGCACGCACACCGGGGAGGATCGAGGCGACGGTGACATGCGGCGACCGAAGGGGAAACAGGGGAGCTCGAGCATCGGTTGTGTCGGGGCTC
>NC_041391.1:192844999-192851860 GCF_002162155.2 Triticum dicoccoides | reverse complement strand
GGAGAGGAGGAGGAGTCGGGTCTGCTCGAATTTGAGATGGCCGATGTGGTGGCTATGGCGGGGGTGGGAGGGAAGGAGAGCTCCTCGAGCTCAACAGAGAGGTTGGGCAGGTTGCTGGGGGTGAGGTGGAGCTAGTGGAGCGCTCAGGAGGCAAGGAGAGGGGCTTAAATAGGCGCGGGGCGAGGAGGCCGAGCTGGCGTCGCCATGGATACATGTTCGGTGCCGTGGACGCATGTGCTCGCGCATGAGCTCGGGAGAAAATGATGGCGAGACGTAGGGAGGAGCCCACGGGGCAGAGGGAGCCCACGGAGCACAGGAAAGAAGAAGACGGCGACGAACAGAGCCAAATGGCCACTGTTCACCCGTGGTCACGCGGCGGCGAGCGTCAGTGAGCAAGCGGACGGAGGGGGAGAGGGGTCCATTTTGGCATGTGGCAATGATATGGACATGAAAATATGTCCAAGGAGTTTGAGGTCAATTGGGAAAAGGAAAATGGCACTTGCTTCACAATGTGCCATTTAGGGCAGAATATGAAATGAATTATTGGAGGATTATTTTTGAACATGGCAATGAAAAGTTTTGCCATATTTGAGAAAGATATGACCCAAACAATTTATAAGAATTATTTGGGAATTTTAGGAGTGAGGGAAATATAGGTTTCTTCACAAACTAGGGCAATTTGAGTTATTCCTTTAATAGAAAAAGAATATTCCCCATAAAAAGAATATCGGGATTTGTCCTAGGATGAAAATGACAGGGTCTAGGGAAGGATTTTGGAAGGACAAGCCACTCTGGAGACAAAGAAGAGGGCATCTTCTTCAGTTTCCAGACCACAAAGCCATGGAAAAAGAAAACTCAAGCAAAAACCTCGAAAAACAAAAGAAAAAGGAAGGGCGAAAAATCAGGCTGTCACAAACCTTACCCCTTAAAGAAATCTCGTCCTTGAGATTTGGTTGCTCAGGGAACAAGTATGAATATTCTGACTTAAGGAAACCATTTCCAACTCGGGTATCCTTTTTCCTTTATTGTTGTTCCCACTAAATTTTTATCTGACTGTCCCTGGGGTGGTTTGCTTTAATGTATCCATATTCTGACAGATCTTACCTTGCTTGCTCATGCTTATATAGGATCCAATTTCTTTTTAGATCTGCTGACTTAGCTAAATGTGATTTATTATCATGCTGAAATATATGTCTGTCTCACCAGCCCGAGAGTGATTTCAGATGGGTGTGTCATCCGGCATTGACAACCTTTCATAAAGTGATGATCAGGTTTTTCTGATGAACTCCCAAGCTCTGACTCATTGGATTGGGTTTATCCACTAAATGCAGGTCCTTCGGGTCCCAAACAGGAGTTGAAGCATAGCCCTTTCCTGACAGATTCTGACTCATCGCAGAAGTTTCTGAATCATTTTAACTAGTTCCACTATCTTGAGTATCGGATCCATACGAAATATTTGATTGTCTCCTGTGGCTGCCAGCATAAAGGGTTTGACCTGTATGATAATATCTGCAGACTTGACTGATGGTGGTTCTGACGATTTTTTTTTGTTCACGACAGGCTATCCATGATGATTCACATAAGTGAGGACTCATGCTTTGAGATTGTTACTCCTCATACCGATTACTCATGCTGTAGGCATATCCATGTGGATTAATACTGACTTAGTCTATCCGGGGTATTTGCACCATGGGGTCGTGCAACAATTTTCATACCTGTATCACTGGTCTTGCTCCTTCATTATTGTTTTCTTGGTCTAGATCCTTGGCTGAAAGAGCTAGAACATATCGCTTCTTCGTATGACCATAGGTACTGTTGGTGCAATTTTTTTGGCAATTGTAGCTTATCCTCATTTTACTGACATGGTAATATTGTTTAAATGGCATGCTTATCACTTCTCAAGTTCTGACTGTTGGGAAATGGTCATCCGGACCCTTGCAAGAAAAAGGCAAATAAATCAGTAGCCACCAGAATGGTCTTTACAACTCAGATCTGGGACATTACTGAAATAACTCAACCACGGCTCAGGACGGCCGAAAAGCACCTCAGAGCATGAGACCGGGTTGATAAGAAGAAGGTGGCAACTCCCTAAAATAGCCAAAAAGCAGCTATAGGGCTACTGTCATAAAAAGAAACTCAACAGCTCTATGAGACGGCCAAAAAGCAGCTCAGAACTCGTGACAATCATTGAAGAGAGAAATAAAAATCGGCATCCACCCCGGATAGCTAAAAATAGCTCAGATCACAGGCGTGGTGCCGTCATTGGAGAAAAAGGGGACAAGGGCTCATCATGATCATTCTCCAGGTTCGCAGGTACTTGTACTGAGCTCATTGATGTCGTCAATCCTCATAATCCTTTGTCACACTGCGGTGTATACTGGCTTTCTTCTCTTAACCATCCTCATGTGGTTGTCAGATCCTCATCTAAGTGACTTGTAAGATCTTGGTGGTATGCTCACCGCATATATATGAGAATGTGATTCCCGAGACAGACGTGTATTCTGACTGATTCTTGCTTCTGACCAAAATTTTGCGGATCTCATTCTTGGGATTCACTGCCATATGCTATCAATTTTCAGCGTACTACCTTGTACCAATGTCTTACTGAGGAAGATTTGCTGGCTTGTGCTCGAAACTTTCATCGGACAACATGCTGAAGAAGACTGGGTATCGTGCTTCGGAAGCTTACCACCTTAAAGACTTTGTTGGGGGAAAGACTCAGTACCTTATGCCGAAAGCTCTTGCGGTTGCTTAGTGAAGAAGACAGGGTACCTTGCACAGGAAATCATTAATGTATCGTATTGAGGAAGATAGGTGAATCTTGCCTTGGAAGCTTCTCTGGTATCTTGCGAGGGAAGATTGGGTTGCTTACACCAGAAGCTTCTTATTGTGGTATGCAGACCGATTTCCACATATATATAACCATCTTAATATATTTTCTATTGATTTCTTGTATTAAACAAGGTTTTGCAGGACTATCCTCCTTTCTGAGTATATGCCATATTTTTTCTTGCTTCCAGGTACATCGGTTTCCAAAATCACACTCAACGAAAAATTAGACTTGTATCTGAGCCATACCTTCGATAATATTCTGTTAACCTTGCACACAATTTATCTTCTTGCTCATTTGATCATTTCTGCTATGCGGAGTGCATATTGAGACAAACTTGATACATACAGTCCATCCAGGATTTCTTCGGCATTTAGATGAGAGATTCCCAAATTTACTGTAGTCTGCTGATAATTCCAATCTTTTTTAGCTGAATTTCCAAATATACACATTCCTTGCTGACTCTTTGGGTCCGGTGTCAGCTGACGAGCAACTTTAATACGGGGAAAATATGTAACACTGAAGGCCCAAAGAAAGAAACAAAAGAAACAACTAAAACAAAAGCACACAAGCATACTACTAATATAATTAATCAAGCAATCATCACATATTACTGCTACTCACACAATAATATGCATGCACACCTAAATCTCGCGGAAACTCCGGTATTACGGTCTAATTTGGTGTGGTGGTGTGCACGAAAATTATATCCATGTGTGGAAGGATTGGTGTAACCGAAGCTACACCAAGCACTGTTTGAACACTGGCTGGATCTGGATGGATACACAGGTGACGACGGACTTGACGATCAAGTAGCAAGACACAAAAGTCACGACCACATCATCATCAAGCGTACGAAAGGGATTCGTACACGTCCAAAGAAAAGAATGACTGGGTAGGGTAGTGGTGGAAAAGCAAGGCTCGCTGACATTGCCCTTTTCTGATAACCAAGATCAGTAAGGGTTGCCCGAGGGAACGATATGGAGGGCACGATTCGGGATAGAGACAAGCCTATCATCGAAATAATATGGTTGGGTGGCAGAAAAATACACACGATACCTGAGCAATAACTCCTGCAAATGGTGTCCGGAACACTCGGCACCAGGGCATCACTCTGCTGGGACAGAGATGACGCCAAACACCAAAGAGCAGGCATGCTAAGAAGGAGGGTGCAGGCGGTGGATCAAAAACGATGCCACCTACACTCACAAGATTAACCGTTAGTGACAAAATAATAACCTATATGCATGCTATGCGACAAATAAATGCAGCAATCTAGTGCAACAAACCAATTGAGGTCTATACTACCGCTTTCTAATGTTCGCGCGGTCTAGGGCGTCCTACAGCCAAACCTACTCTGATACCAAGCCTGTCGCACCCCGGCTCATAGAAAACCGGAACGCCCCGTATTCCAGCCCAGAGATCAAGATGAAGTCTTCTGGAATATGACACTGCTTAGCATAGAACAAATCAACTCTTTATTACAATCTATTTGGGTATAAGGGGTTACATTGGCACGGCGAAACTACGCCTGCCACTGTTGCTCTATGCAAGCAGCAGAACCACTCGAAGCAGCGAAATAACTCTAGCAGTGGAACAACGACGACAGTGGTGAACTCCACTCCGCAGGGACTCTGGCTGGAATGTTTATCCTAGGTCACAAAAGAAGAATCCACGGCAAACAAGCATTCAAATCCGGCATGACCTGCAAACTGGCATGACACGCTAGGTTAGTACACTGAATGTACTGGCAAGCTCACAATCAAGAAGCATTCAAGGCAAACAACAGCATGGCAGTTACAGGTTAAGCATGGATTAACATGATATCATTATAGCAACATGGCATCAACATGAACATGATACAGCTAGCACAATATGAGCACGAGCATATGAACCTGATGATACTAGCATGCAACATGATGACACTATATGCACCACTTACCAACCTCGGACATCACACGATCATCTTAGGATCAAATCAAGCTTGGTATAAACAATACCGCAATAATCATTAAATGACCACAAGGAGCTTGATCTTTACCCATGATTTTTGCACAACATCACGAATATTAAAACAACTTGGTATCCTCGATACCACGGTGATCACTCACAGATCACAAACGGAACCACACATGGTTTAACGGGTTACCTCGTAACCAAAAGGTGATCATTCATGGATCACATAACCAACTTATCTTATCATCAAACTGGGGTTATTATAAAGCACATCATTATTATTATATGTTGATCCATAGTGTGACCGACATGAACTGGGCCCTTATCCGCGGGCACGACTATCGATAGATTTAACACACACTCTGCAGAGGTAGCACACTGTACCCACACCACGGAACCCATGGCCTCGCACTCCCATTCGGGTGGACCAACGGCGTTCCAACAAAACCATCCTACTGCCATGACACTCTCCTGGCCACTCCGACTCACTCTAAGTCATGGGTGACCCCGTGTCTACCCCAGACACCAACGGCCACCGTCGTGGCGAAATGGTCCCAAACGGGGACATGCGCATAAAACTAAACTCGGGCTCACAAGGCTTATGCCGTCCTACCTGGCCAAGGTAGCGCCCGCGCATAATCTTCCCTCGTTGGAGGCACCGGTGAGAGGCACACCAATAGACCCAGTTAGGACCCCCAATAAGGCAAGTGTGGCTGCACTGGTCAGCTTGATATGGTGGCACCATGACTCAGCCAACAGTTGTTTAAGTTCAATTTAATCTGGTTAAGCCTGAATGCAAATATGCTGAGCCATGATAAAATAACATGATGCAATTACAATGCATGAGCATGATATCAACATAAGCATGAGGGTACAACATAACTATCGACCATATCAACAATGAATCATATCCAACTGAGCATGTCATAATGACATGCATGAATATCACAAGTATAACACTACTCCAAGAAACTAGCATGCCCACTGGCATCAATAATAAATATCATGCAAGAACATATCAACAATGCTACCATGCAACCATTTAACCAACTAGATGCAACGGAACATGCATAACAATGGCACTCGGAACAGACGATAGTCATGCACTGAAGACCATCACTAACATCAACATGTACTACTAGCAAGAATAAGCATATGAAAAGAATATTACCAGGTAGAACATGATAACAGAGTACAAGACTACATAGCACGAAAGTAAACATGCAACTTTAAGCATCGACGGAACAACGATAACCGTCTTTTCAACAAGAAAACACTTAATAAAGATTCATGTTGAAAACCATGGCTACTACATGACTATCATGCAAGTGGGTATCGTGTCTTGCCTGGGGATGAACAAGGCACCGGGGAGAAGTGCGGTGAAGCCGCAGAAAGATTTGCCAGAAATAGTTCTCTCTCAGAGGGGCTGTTTACATGCAAGGGCAAAATGGTCATTTTAAGAATGTTAACACATGGAGAAATTGACAACAACGGAAAGGGCTCGACAAGACAAAGAAGTGAGCGTTGGATTCACCTCAAACGTAGTTACGGTTGCGGAGTTATGAGGTGTAGAAGACTAGGGACTTTTCTACAAAAAGAATATTCATAGACGGGTCCCCGAGTGGATAACGCAGAAACGGGTTTTGAGAAAATACGCTTTCTAAATTAGAAAACGTACTCTGTGGGTTGACGCTTCCACTTATCCACGTCATCAGAGGCGGTGCCAGGCGCGTGCGGGTCCCACGGGGTGGGGCCCGTCACTTATCCACGTTAGCGTGGCTGGGGCCGGCCAGCTGGGTCGCTTACAAGCGGGCCACATGGGATCTTTCTCTCTCCTCTTTTCTGCGTCGTCTTTCTCCTGACGGAGCCATGACGGATGGCTCGGGCGAGCGTTACCGACACCGTCCAGGCACCACCGGCCACCTCCGGCCGAGGTCTGGCCACCGGCGGAATCAGCACGGAGCGCCGCACCCGATCAGGGACAGCACACACGCCGGGGATGATCGAGGCGACGGCGACAGAAGGGGAAATAGGGGAGCTCGGGCGGCAGTTGTGTCAGGGCTCTGGTTACTCCG
>NC_041391.1:192824227-192844807 GCF_002162155.2 Triticum dicoccoides | reverse complement strand
TCTTCTGGTGGTGGCTAGGAGAGGAGGGGGACTCGGACCTGCTCGAATTTGAGATGGCCGAGGCGGCGGCTATGGCAGGTATGTGAGGGCAAGAGAGCTCCTCGAGCTCAACGGAGAGGTTGGGTAGGTTGCTGGGGGTGAGGTGGAGCTAGTGGAGTGCTCGGGAGGCGAGGGGAGGGGCTTAAATAGGCGCGGGGCAAGGAGGCCGAGCTGGCGTCGCTGTGGATACGTGGTCGGTGCAGCGGATGCGTGTGCTCGCACATGAGCTCGGGAGAAAGCGACGGCGAGACGCAGGGAGGAGCCCACAGGAAGAGGGAGAGCACGGTGCATGCGGAAGAAGAAGATGACAATGAACAGAGCCAAATGGCCACTGTTCGCCCGTGGTCACGCGGCAGCGAGCGTCTATGAGCAAGCCGATGGAGGGGGAGAGGGGTCCAGTGGAACGACAACGACGCGATGAAGCCAAGGGACATGCTTACGTGCGCTAAGACGACGAGTAGAGGAGGGGCTCGAGCAAAGCGACGTTCTGGACACGCTCATGGCATGCTGAAACGATGGTCACCACCAGTACTGGCATGCATGGGAGGCAAACAGTTGGCAAATGATGTCTAGGGGTTAGTCCTTCCTGGGGTGGTTTCAACTGCGGTGGTAGCTCAGTGAAAAATGCTCTGGTTAAATGGTAAGTGTGCTCTGAAGTTTACTGCAGTAAACTTTATCAACTAAGTGTGATCAACAGAGAGATGCTATGTGTCAAGTGTTATGTGTGGGGTGTTTAGGATAGGAAGGACTACAGTCCTGGGGAGTTTGGGAAGAAATGGGCAAATATTTAATGCAGTTGCTTCACAACTGACCAAAATTGTCCAGAAACTAGATCAACAAGATGCACTCACGTGGAGTGTCAACTTGAGCTCAATTTGGTCAAGGCAGGGTCATTTGCTCTTATGAAGATGCTAAAAAAGTCTCATACCCATTGGCCAAGCCAAAATGGTACTTGCTTCACAAACATCTCCTCTGGACAGAAACTTGCAAAAATTATAGAGGAATAATGGGTTGATGAACTATGCCCAAAATGGGTGGAGATAAGTTATATGGATACTAGAAGGCCTAGAAAAATTTACAGCCATAATGGAGCAAGATAAAATATACTTGCTTCACAAATTGAAATTTTGGGCAGAATCTAAGAATTGAAGATGAGCTCACATGGAGGCATGACATGAGCTCTACTTTGGTGGAGGGTGATGATATGAAGATATGAAGGATCATGCAAAATGGCAACTCATTTGGATATGCCTAGATTGTACCTCCTTCACAAAGCTTCTTTCTGGACAAAAACTTTGGAAAATCATAATTAAATAATTACTAGGCAAATGAGGTTGCATTTTGGCATGTGGCAATGATATGGAGATGAAAAGATGTCCAAGGAGTTTGAGGTCAATTGGGAAAAGGAAAATGGCACTTGCTTCACAATGTGCCATTTAAGGCAGAATAGGAAATGAATTATTAGAGGGCTTAACGTCCTATCCGTTGAGATGTTCGATGACCTTCAAGTGCCATACGATCAACTTCAGCCTACCAAACCCTTCTCAGGAGTTACCGACGGTTCCACCACCCCGATAGGGCAGGTCCGCCTCCTTGTCACCTTCAGACAGCGCGGCAACTACCGCACCGAGCTCATCGACTTCGACGTCTCCCACATCCACCTGTCGTACAATGCCATCCTCGGGTATCCATCCCTAGCCAAGTTCATGGCAGTAACCCACCACGGCTACAACGTCCTCAAGATGCCAGGAAGCGGCGGAATAATCGTGGTCCCCTGCGAAGAGAGAGATGCGGTGTGCTACCTTGAGCGTGCCTTCCAAGCCGTAGCAATTGAGGACCCGGACGTCAGGGCGAGAACCCTCCTGAGGCCATCCCCAAGAAGAAGAAGCAACCGCTCAGCACAGGGCCTCAGGAGGTCGGCACCTCGGGTGGTGCCGCGTCAGGATCAGTGCCCGTGCTTGGGGCGCCTCCTTCCATCGCATAGGAAGGCGCACCCGGCGCCCTCCTCGGGCAGGGCTCGGGGGCTCTCATCTCGAGGGTCTCAGACCTCGCCAACATCACGAGGGAGGTGCTCGGGCACCACTTGGAGGCGTTCTTTGTGACACGTTTCCCTGAGGAAGGCACAGGGCATGGAAAGCCCAACGTTCAGGAGTTCATTGCCAAGACCACTCAGGAGCTTTAGGAAGCGAGGGTTGTGTGCGGCGACCGCCGCTTGCCCGGCGCGGCTCCCCATCCAGACGAGGATGGTGGGCTACGTGTCTGCATCGATGTCCCAGGGCTCAACCGAGCCGCATATCAGGAGCTCTACCGGCCTTCGCGCGTGGGACGTTGCGAGGGTCCGCCGCACAGCTACGTTCGCATGCCTTTCGGCTTGCCGAACGCGGCTGCCACCTACAAGTGTCACCTGCGGAGCATTCTGGCGGCTCAGGAGGCCAGGCACCACGCGGTCCTAGCGAAGATGGAGACGGTCCTCAAGGAACCACCTGGACCCCCAGAGCCTCCCGAGGCTCAGGGCCCCGGAGGCTCGTGAGGGTCGTCCCCTTCACCGCGCATCTTTAGCTGCCCCAACACCCCCTCTACAACGGAACCAGGTGACATCTCCCAAGTTCATATCAGCCGGGTGCGCCCTCAGGGCTGCATCATTCCCAGGCCGCGCGGGTCCATACCCGCGACTTGTATCTCTTTTTATGTCTTTAGCTTACCTTGCTGGGGGCGCCCCTCAGGCTGCATCATCCCCAAGCCGCTTGGGTCTGACCCAGTGGCATGTATCCGTTCTGCATTTACCAAAGCTGATTTGCAATTCATGCCTAATCTACCTGTGATTATCACCTGCTCAATTGCCACCTACCACGGGAGCCGCTCACGCTGGCACGACGCTTGCGCACGGGTCTGTCCCTGCAACACCGACAAATCTGAGCGGTCGGGCTCTGGCCTGCGGCATGCCCCGCATGCATCACCTCACCAGGCCCTCAGTGCCCTCACCCTTCTCTCAGAGCAACCAATGGTCGTCCGACAATCATAGTGGCATCCCATGCCTTTCTCATGCTGATTTGCAGGAACCTCCTGAGGTCTACAGCGGACGGCACCACGAGCTCCCTCTCTTTCCCATGCGATCCGCTTGCACGTTAAAAGGGGGGCTCCTGAGCATCGCGACTCAGGAGCTCTTACTAGCTCTCCAGCCCTCACCCTCTGGCCTTGACCACGACATCGCAACTTGGCATACCAGCGGTGGCTGAGCTCGCTCGAGGGCCGGGACCTGAGGATGCAGAGCACGAAGGAGAGTGCGGGGAAGAAAGGGGAGGCTTGCACGGGCCTAACCTAGCTGCACCACGGCTGCCGACGCACAAGTCTGGCGGAACGCAAGGGAACGACTCCAGATTGCCGAGATAAGTTTCACGTCTGGAACAACTAATTGTCACAATGCAGAATTTCTCGCTTGATGCGGCCCTGTGGAGGCAACGTTGCCTTCCTTTCTCACCTCTCGGCAGCTGCTTGCGCGCTAAAGGGGACCTCCTGAGCATCGTGCCTCAGGGGCTCTTACTGGACCTCGGGCCGCTCACCTCCTGGCCTTGACCACGACATCGTGACCTGGCATACCAGCGACGGCTGCAGCCTTCCTGGGGACCGGGACCTGACAGCGTAGAGCACCAAGTCGTCGCGAGGTTAGAAAGGGGGAACCGAGCCGTCACAGGACAAGCACTCGCACGATTTCATAATAAGGATAACATCAACAAAAGACATCACACACCCTTTACATGCCCCCGCGGGGTGTTTCTTGATTCCTCGCAGGGAACAAAAGAAAAAAACTCTGAGGAGCCCTAACCATGAGCGCCTTCGTGGCCGACGCCATCATCAACAGTGGCCCTCGGGATACCGGCGCCAACCCCATCCAAATCAGAGGTGGCGACGGCCCGATGCTGCCGCCTTGCTCCAGGCGCGGTGAGAGCTCGGGGGAGCGTAACTATCATCGCTCGTCTCCGGAGTCCTGAAGCGTTCGGGGGAGTTGCTGGACTCCCAAGCGTTGCTGCTACTGTCGGAGGGGCCTCTAGAGAAGCGGACGGCAGGCCCAGCCGCTACCGCATCGATATCTTGACTGCCCCCTCCGGGGCAGCACTCCAGGCGGCGGCCTTCCACGTCAAAGACCTTGAAGGACAACAAGGAGGTGCCATTGTATTCAAAATGGGTCACGAGGGCGCCCCCTGTTTGGCAAACCCAGGCGGCTTCGCCCCAGCCTCGGGTCATGAAGATCTTGCCCGAGGAAACGACTTCAACCTCCGCTCCGGTTGCCGGGGCGCCATAGTCGGCGTTCTGCAGCCAAAGCTCGAGAGGCCCCCTCGGCGGCATCTTGGTGGAAAAGAACAAAGGGAGGCGGATCTAGGTGCTTGGAGGCATCGCCACGTGCAGGACGAGCTCGTGAGAGGAGTCCACGGTGAGGACTCCAGCGGCGACGGCGTGCGCCACCACGGCGCGCCGATAGTGGCTGCGGCGCGGGCGGCGCCGCTCACCGCCCCTTTCTCTGGAGCCCTCGGCTGGGGAGCACCGGGGTAGCGGGTACCCAGGAGGTGGCCGCTCGCACCAAGGCCTCGTCATCTCCCGTCTCACGACCTGGCCACGGCGGTGGACCGGCCTCTTCTTCGGCGGGAGAGGATCGGGTCCGTCCTGGGAAGCCTTCGCCTTCTCTTCGGCCGAGAATCTACGGATCGACGCCATTGGTGTCAAGACTGGAGGTGGAGCATGGAAGTAGAAGCAAGTAGAGCAGGAAGAGATGGGCGACGAGGGCTCTCACCCCTTCTCATTTATAGCCCAAGGGAGGCCAACCATTGACCTCCACGATCACAGGTAATGATAACCCCCTTTTTTGCATGCAGCAGGGACTCGTCAAGACGGGCAGTTGTCGAGGTAGCATGGGGAAGTGGAGACGCCCACGTCCAATCAGTCGCCATGCGTCGACTAAGGCCGCATGCTATTGGGGCACGCAGTGCTCCGCACTTGCCCTTTGGCTTTGCCGCTAAGCCAAGTCCAAGCGCGCCTTGGGCCCCGGGGCTACTGTCGGCGTTCTAGGAATGGGGGTCCCCAGACTTGCCTGCTTGCGGCCCACGGCGTGGCTCCACCAATGGCCAAGTATGGCCCGTCTTCGTCAACCAACGCTCAAGACCCTCACGAGGGGCCAAGCCTCTCGAGGCAGACAACACAAGGCCTCCTCAGGAGCGGCCTTACTGGGCAGGCTCGCGAGGAGGCGGAGAGATCAAGGCAAGGGGTACCTCGTGAGGTTCCCGTGACGCAAGCCATGACGATCAGGGCCAGGCGGGCGCCAACGCCCGTAGTGTCCTCGTTGCCCCTTTGGTGCTAAGGGCGCAAGCGCAGGCGCAGAGTACCGAGGCATCAGGCAAAGGTTTCCATATCTGTGCAACAAGACCAAGATCTGCAGGACGGCAGGATGGAGGTCATCGTGGATCCCAAGACGGCGTCACCACCGACGCCTTTCATAGGCGAAGACCAACTTTAGTCAGGATAGCTTGTACTAGCTATCCCCTTTCAAATTGGCCGTTGTTGGATCCCTTTTCGCTCAATATTTGGGGAGAGGACCAGGGCCTCTATAAATAGGACTAGCCACCATAGTAGGAAAGGATGGATCTGATCTCGACCGAGACCAAAACAAGTAGAACACACACTAGCTCAAGAACACCTCTCCTCAGGAGGCTGTTCTTTTCTTGTACTGTTCATCATCAGCCCAAGGGGCAATCCACCACCACCACACAGGAGTAGGGTATTACACCACAACTGTGGCCCGAACCTGTATAAATCTTGTGTCTCTTGTGTTGTGAGTTCATCGAGCTAAGCTTAGAGATTGCGACGAGGCTGAGAGCGAGATTCGGTAGGGAGAAATCTTCGTGCGCACCCAAGTGTTCGAACCTCAAGGGTTTTGCCGGAACCCTAAATCCGACAATGTTGATTGAAACTTCATCCTTGATGGGAGAGTTTATGGGGTCTAGATCTGTCTCGATCGGCCCAGTCTCCGCTTTGAAGTCCTGACAGAACTTTTGCACATTCGGAAAATGGTGAGTCGACAGCTATATGGTGAGTCGATAGTTGCAAATTTGTCAGACAAGAGAAAGTACCTTCAAGCTTCAGGACCATCTTCTTAGCGAGTCTTCCCAGATAAGCCTCCAGTTCGCCCTTCTTCTGAGTGAGATCTCCAACCTTGTCGGATAGAGTCTCCTTGTCCTTCTTCAGCTTCGCAACTTCTTTGTTGGCTTCAATAAAAACAGTCTTCAGCTTGGCATTTTCTTCTTCTAACTTGCTGACTGAAGCCAGCTTCTTTTCAGCAAGTTCCATTTTCTCTCACGCCTTCCTTTGTGATGCGGCAAGGTCAAGGTCCTTCTGCTCTAGGGCCTGCTTCATTTTGACTAAACAAATAACATTCTTCAAATGATCTTGGAGTTGATGGTTTTCACTCTGCACATCTATTCGAGTGGAGTCACTCGATTCAAAATACTAAAAGGAAAAAATTATAAGGTGGACAATCAATGAGTTATTACCTCCCATAGCAGCAGAAGCATCCTTGGCTTCTGAAGATTCTTCTTGGCGAGCTCTAGATCAAGGTTAAGGTTGATCTGTTTCTTCTCAACTCCGCAAATTGGGCCCCGAGCTCACAAGATTTCTGTGGTCAGCAAATAATACACGTTAGTCAAGAGAAACAAAAGTTAATCACAGCAAAAAGTGTTCTAAGATTACTGCCGAATCAAACATTCAACAGTAGTCTCTGGGACTACACCCAGTGGCTGCACTTGGCGTGCCCCCACTGGTCCGGTTTACCACTCGACATGGTCTGCCAAGCATGAGTATGTATAAAAAAAGAAGAGAGATTCTCAGACCCCGGTCGACTGCCCGCAGTCGACCGCGGTCTCGGGGACTACACCCAGTGGGTGCACTCTGCGTACCCCCACTGGTCCGGATCTCACTCGGTTCAATCTATTCCACCAAGTGAAAGAACAATGAAGAGACATTCGGCAAAGACCCCCGCCGAATCAAACATCCAACGGCGGTCTTGGGGACTACACCCAGTGTGTGCACTTTGTGTGCCCCCACTGGTAAAGAGATACACTCGACTCAACTTGGTCGTCTCAAGTGGAAGAACTAGTCAACAAAAAGTTAAAACACCCAGTGGGTGAATGGATGTAAAGTGCAGACTCATGATAGGTGTTCATAAAAGGTTCCAAAACACTCGTCCAGGGACATTTTACAGACAACAAAGCAGCAGTTTATGTTCAGTCGGAAATTTACTCACTTTGACATTAATCTGTAGAGTAGAGCTGGCATCGTAGGCATCCTTGCTATCCTCATGCACCACGTTTATTTGGTCCATCATAAAACCTGCTTGGAGTATGGCTTCCTTAGCAGTACCCACCGGGTCTTCTGGAGTATGATGGGTAACAAAGAGAGGAGTTGGTGGAACAGCCGGAGCAGCCATAGGATCTGAGGCGTGGAGTTGCACGAATAGAGCAGGGACTTGAGCAATCAACGTCGAAGGACGGTTAGTCGACACGGGATTGGCAAAAGAAACAGAGGCCCGAATCGGATCTCCGCATCGCCAGACCACTATTTCTGATGCTGTTGTCAACTGAGGCACCTCGCTGACAGGCGTCCTCCTACTTGAAGTCCGGTCCCTCCTTCCCGTATTCTTCTGAGGCACTTCATCATCATCGTCTGGAAGTTCAATGACAATTTGTGGGGCTACACAAAATTCAACCATAAGAGTTCAGTCGACCGACAATTCAATCGACAAAATAAGCACAAGATTGCAGAATCGTACCCTCTTTGGAAGTAGCTGCATCTTCAGTTTCCTCATCATCCTGAGCCTTGTCAACGTCCATGAAGGTCCCAGAAGTTGTAGCACTGAAAGATTCAAAACCCACTCACTCAGAGTAGAAGTATGAGTCAAAAATAAAACATAGAAAGATAGAACACTTACGCAGAAGCGACGGGAACATCCATCTTGATCCTGGGCAAGGTCTTCCGAGGCTTTGAAGGGACAACCTTGGGCTGCTTGGCTACCTTTTCAGACGGCTCCGGAGTCGAAGTACGAGTGCGCTTATGCACCTGCGTGCTTGGAGTAGCAGCCTTGTTGCGCCCACCCACTGGATCATGAGACTTCTTGGATCGGTGCTCTGTGCGGGGTGGTGAGTCGACCTCTTCTTCATTGTCTGACTCATCACTCTCTTCCTCATCGTCATCATCGGAAGATTGCCAGTCGGCACTCTCGTCTGCGCTCTCCACTCCCTCCTGGTCTCGCTCCCCGTTCGGCATCGAGTACATTTCAGTATAAATCTGCAAGACAAAAAGTCAAACAAACATCAGTCAGATTCAAAGATGGTTGCAAGTCAGATTGAAAAGACACTCGGTAATAAGGATCAAACCTTGTCCGGCTGGTTTTCAGCGTCGAATGGGTTGACTCTCCTGGACCCCCTGGAGTTGTCTTTCTTTCCAGTAATGCCCTTCAGCCACTGGGCCACCGTCTCATCGGTGACCTCCTCTGGGTGGACCCAAGCAGTGTCATTGGAGCCCGAATACATCCACATTGAATGATCATGAGCTTGGAGTGGCTGGATGCGTCGACTGAGAAACACTTCCAATAAATCATTGGTAGTCACGCCCTCAAGGACCAACTGGACTACCCGCTCGACTAGCATGTTCACCTCTACTTTCTCAGCTGCTGACACGATTAGTGAAGAAGGTTGCTGGACTCGATCTAGGGTGCAGGGAGGACAACCGGTCGATTGACCGGGGGTTGGAATATCTTGACAGTAGAACCAGGTCGACTGCCATCCCCTAACCGACTCAGGAAGTGTCATAGGGGGGAAAGTACTCCTAACCATCATCTGAATCCCTAAACCCCTGCACATTTGAATCATGTGCGTTCTCTCGTCAGTCGGATTCACCTTCTTCACAGATTGAGAACGGCAAGTGAAGATATGTTTGAATAGACCCCAGTGTGGTCTACAGCCCAAAAAGTTTTCGTATAGAGAAACATATGCAGTAAGGCATGTGATGGTGTTGGAAGAGAAATGGTGAAGTTGGGCACCGAAAAAGTTCAGGAAACCCCGAAAGAAAGGATGCGGAGGTAGAGAAAAACCACGGTCAACATGGGTTGCGAGGAGGACGCACTCACCCTCTCATAGCTGAGGCTCAATCTCGTCCCCCGGCAGCCTCCAAGTCCCGTCGGTGATCAAGCCCGCGGCAGCCAGATCCTCCAGATCTTCTTTCCAGAGTGTAGATCGAATTCAGTCCCCCTGGATCCAGCCAGGCGGCAACTCGGACCTCGACAATGATCCCCGACTCGTCTTCTTACCCTTCGTCGTCGATGTCGCCTTCTTCGCGCCCTCCAGGGCTGACGTCTTGTCCTTCACCATTGCGGCAGACTGCGCATGGGCGGGGGCGACGGTGTCGAGAGTGGAGGAGGATGTAGTGGAGAAGCAGTGGAAGAGGAAGGGGAATAGGGTGCACTGTGCAAACGCATCAGCCTCAATGCCTTTTATGGGCCTACTTCCGAGTGGCTGACGCGTGGGCCCGAGCAATCCTATCAAATCCCGCAACAGTCGCGCCCCAGATACGTGGCGAAAAATGTGGCGCGAGAATCGAGGCATCCCTGTCTATCTGTCCCGTTTAGTGTGGCGCGCTCCGTCTCACGTGCTTCCCCAAAGTTTTGGATCCCGGAAGATCTGGGAACCGCAGTAACCACTCGCGCCGAAGATTTCGCACCATATCAACACTCGAGGACTGCCAATATAAGTTGACTTGATGACCTCTAAATTTATCAAGGCGACTGAAATGAAGTCGAAGTTTCAGCACGATTCTCGAACTCGGTAGGAATGCCTATGAAGCATAAGAGTCAGGTCAGGATCAACTTCAACTCTCTTTTCACTCGGACCTCAATCCATTCGAGGGCTAATGACGATGCCATGGACCTACGGTAGGGTCATAGGCCCATCCTGTACGCCCTACCCAAGGTCACTACCCCAGAATCAAGGACATTCATAGTATAGCGAGGGATACCGACTGAAGTAACCATGGAGTGCAATCCACTCGACCATTTACCCCACTCGGATACCCCCAATGTCACTGAACCAAGATGAAGTCATTTGACCATACAAGAAACCACTCAAAGTATAGAAGCCCTAGAGTCACTTAGGATGGCAACGGTCAGGCGTAAACTCCATGGTCTTAAAGACCATTAATAGCACTTTATAGCTGGCATTAGCAGTAACACCCTGTCTTAATGTGCATTGAACCCTGTAACAGGGGACGGCTGGGGTCCTGGCACACTCTATATAAGCCACCCCCTCCTCTGGGACAAGCTTTCACACCCCTTGTAGCACACACCCATATTTCAGCCGACCGCCTCAGGGCACCAAGACATACGACTTTTACCTCCTCCAAGAGGGGCCTGAACTCGTAAACTCGTGTGTCCAACCTCGCCATAGCTAGGGCCTTGCCTCCTCATACGTAACCCCTAAACTTACTATCAGACTTAGTACCACGACAGGCCGGGCAGCTCGGGCGCTGCCAGCGGCACAACCGTGGCCGGGCGCTGGGAGGCCGGCAGCCATGGCCGGGCGAGGCAGCCAGTGGTGGCGGGCAGTGGCGGCGGGCGAGGTTAGGGGAGGCGAGGCACGGTGCGGGGAGGTGCATGCCGTGGCGTGGCTGGTTGGGGCGGCTGGGGCGACCAGGGACGCGGGGTCCGGCAGCCACGTAAGGCGCTAGGGGCTCGCGTCTCACGCGGGGAGGGGGCTTCAGCAGGGCGCGGTGGGGCTAGCAAAGATATGCGTAGAGCGAGGCGGGGCAAGCAGGGGTGCGGGCAAGAGCATAGAAGCAGTTCGCGATAGCAGCAGAGGCAAGAGAGGCGGCGAAACATCGGGGAAACGACACCGGGGAGCGGGAGGCGACAGCGGCAGGCACATGCAGAAGCTGCGGCTGTAGCAGGTAGCAGCAGCACGGCGAACGGGCGCGAGTGGAGCACAACATGATAGCAATGACAATAGCAAAGGCAGCTACACGACGCTGCTATGGCGGGCACGACTGGGGCAAGTGCGGCAGCGGCATCGTTGGATGGAGGCAAGCGCAGGGCATGCGCTGGGGTGCGGGAGGGCCGTAGAGGGCGTGCGGTGACGACTACAGGGGTCGAGGAGTTACGGGCACGTGACTAGGGGCATGCGAAGCACGGCAGTGCCGTGGCGAACGCGAGCTGTGGTGGCTCCGGGCATGGGGTGATAACGTCCTACGACGACGTCTCGAAGCGGGGAGAAGGAGAGAGAGGGAGTGGCGCTCACTGAGCAGGCACAAGGAGGCCTGTCGAGTGTCTTAGGAGCAGCAGAGGTGGTCGGCGTCGTCGTGGTTTGCCGGCGACCCGAGGCGGAAGAAGCTTCGATCCAGCGCTACAGCAGTGAGGAGCTCCAACGGGTGGCACCGGTCGATGTAGAGGGTGATGACAAAGTGGGCGGATGTGATCCTAGGCGTCGGGGGTGCATAGTGGCTGTGGTAGGGCGAGATGGCCGGCGACGTGGGCGCACTGCAAGGTGGATCTGGACACCGGGAAGAGAGTGACATGGGAGAGTGGGGGCGAGGGAAAATATCTATGCAGGGGAGGGGGCGCTCGAGGAGGCAAGTGGGAGAGGTGGGATCGAGGGGTCGGGGCATGGCGCCCTTATCCCCTCCCGGCGTTGGCGCCGGCGAGGTGGTGCGGGGCGACCAAGCCCCTGTAATGACTTGGTCACGTGAACATGGGAGAGAGGAGGGTTCGGTGAGGATGGGCCGGTCTTTAGTTAGGTGGGCTAACAAGCCCAGTAGCTTAGGTCCTCCTCCTTTTCTTTTTTGTTCTCCATTTTCTCTTTTTCTTTTGCATTTTCTTTTTGTACCAAATGAGTTTTGTTTGAACAAAACTTGGCACATAAATCTAACACAATATATTGAGATGGAACAAAAAGTATGGGGTCAAAAGGAGTTGTCCAACCATTTTTAGAAACTGAAAAGGCCAATTTAATTGCCGCTGGACCAAAATTAATTCCCAGGGGCATTTTGAGAATTCAAAATAGGTTGGTTCCAACATGACAAATATCGAGAGATTATTTTCCACCCTTTGAACATTTTAGTTTGCATGTTTGAGAAATTTGAATTTTGTACTTTAGTTTGAACCTGAATTTGAATTAAAATCTGGATCAAGCGAGGATTAGCAACAGTAATGTGATGACAAGGCACCATTTGCAGAGGATTACTATAGCTTAATTATCCGGGCGTCACAATTCTCCTCCACTACAAGAAATCTCATCTTGAGATTTTAGGCGGTAGAAGGAAACAAAGCGGGGCATTCATCAGGAGGACGATCCTCGCGTTCCCAAGTGGCTTCAACTTCAGAATGATTGACCACTTAACTTTTAGAAATTTGATAGCCCTCAGGTGGGTGCGGCGTTCAGCTCGATCGAGAACGTGGATCGGATGCTCTCTGTAAGTGAGATCATCATGCATGGGTTGAGCTTTACAAACCAACTAGTTGTTGCAATAAGACTAGTGACTTAGGGCATCGGCTCTGATATTAGCCTTGCCAGGGGTATAAGAAATACCGTAGTCATAGTCTTTAATTGTTTCGATACATCGCTGCCGACAGAAATCCGGATCTAGCTGAGCAAACAATTACTTCAGACTTTGATGATCGGTGAAGATTTCGCAACGTGTACCAAAAACGAAATGCCGCCACAACTTTAGTGCAAACTTAACTATAGCAAGTTCAAGGTCATGGACTAGGTAGTTCTTCTAGAAAGACATCTTCGAATTCACAAACGACTGGAGCAGTTTCAATTCTCACAAGAGGAGAAGCATTTATCGCATTCAAGGAATAAATCCGTGCTTCAGCATTTCGAATAAGATGAGCATGGTAGCTTACTATCTCATTTGAAGGATATAGTAGATGGATGGTCTCAGTGGCGCAAATGGTAGAAGCGGTATGTGTCTTCAACCATTCCAATCCTAGACTGAGGTTGATATTGCACGACTTCAAAACAATGGGGGAAACATGGAATTCCAATCCTTCAATTTCAACTGGGACGTTGTGATGGCGGAATGTAGTTTGGAATTCCGTCCAAGTGATGGCGCTTCCAACAGGTAAGGAACGCGTGTGGCCGTCCCACCTTTGAGAAGAGGGACCTTTCAGGTAATAGGCCATGAGGGTGACATAGCTGGCAGGGGCTAAATCAACAGACTCTGGCTCGAAAGTGATGTCATGGAGCCAGTAATCAGCATCAAGGGGCTGAGTTGAGGTGCGGTAGATGACAAGGTTGAGACACGCAAAGTCTTGCAGAGTTATCGGGGTTGGCTGCTGTTTTAAATTGGGACACGAAACTGAGCCATGACTGCTACCATGAGCTGGCGATTCAGCATCAAACTGTTGTATGATTCATGCCATGTATTCGGGCGGTGGTGCATTGTCGCCACCATGGCCACGACGAGCGGGTCTAACCATCTTGCTTAAATGCAACATGGGGGTAGCTTAGCAAGGGGTGGAGCAAGTGTATTGAGTCATTCATGATGTAACTTGAACAATGAGCAAAGGCACGGTATGTACAAAGCAGTAATCTTGAAGACATACTGATACATATATAAAGCCAATTACACATTGTTCGTATTTGTTCAGACAAGAGAAGCATCCTAGACATATTAGGCGGCACACTTGCACGCGATGGAGGGATATCGCCACGAGACATATCAAAGGCTACATCAGTGTCGGAGAAAACCATTAGAACGAGGAATCTGCATGCGACGATGCAGGGTGCCCTTGATATGAGGATCCTACGTCAATGAACAATGTGAAGCGGAACTTGGCCCTCAATTCAAGAAAGGCATAATACAAACCTCCGGATGGATGTGATCACGAGATCCTAATGCTACAATTAGCAAAATCATTTAACCCGAATAGAAGAGAGATCAGAATCCTAGAGTATAGACGAGGAGTAAAAGGTCCTAATACCACCCAATGGCGACATGGGCCCTTAAGCCACACAACCATGTTAGTAAAACATTTTTTCAAACACTAGACTCAAACTTCGCCCAAGGAGTTGGAAAGGGGGTTCCTACAGGCAGTCGGCTCTGATACCAACTAGTGATGCCCCCGATTCAATCGTACACTAATCATACACGCAAATGTGTACGATCAAGATCAGGGACTCATGGGAAGATATCACAACACAACTCTAGACACAAATTGAAATAATACAAGCTTTATATTACAAGCCAGGGGCCTCGAGGGCTCGAATACATAAGCTCGCTACACAAGAGTCAGCGGAAGCAACAATATCTGAGTACAGACATAAGTCAAACAAGTTTTGCCTTAGAAGGCTAGCACAACCATCAATGATCGAAGAGGCAGTGCCTCCTGCCTGGGACCTCCTAACTACTCCTGGTCGTCGGCAGTCTCCACATAGTAGTATCCGTCGGCGGTGGCATCTGGCTTCTGGGATCCACCAACTGGTTGCATCAACAAGAAAGAAGAAAGAAGGGGGAAAGGGGGTAGCAAAGCAACCATGAGTACTCATCCAAATTACTCGCAAGCATCAGATCTATACTAAGTATGCATTAGTATTAAATGGGAGGATTGTATCTGTGGACTGAACTGTAGAAAGGCATAATAGTGGGGGAAGGACTAGCCTATCAAAGACTAGCATCTTCAAGCAGCTCCAAGCATCTTGCAGGATGTAGAAGAGTAAAGAATAGCATTTGAATATTTAACAAACATGTTGTAACATTAGCGCCCAGAGATCCTTCCTCGACCCCCTGCGAGAAAGCAATCCCGGAGCCACATATCCATCACATATCTCAAGTATCCATTTCTAGTTATATAAAATCAGGATACAAGTCTGAACGTCCGTTACCGTGGACTTGGCTATTAATAGATAATCGTCCCTGCAGGGGTGCACCACGTTTTCCAACACACTTGATTACTCTGGCAAGACACACTTTTCTAGGTCAATGCCCGGCCTCGGAAGATCAACACGTCGCAGCCCTACTTAGGCTGAGCAGAGAGGTCCCCACCAGTCTACATCCTAAGCACTCTTGGGGCATGGGCCCATCGCCCTCAGCACTCTGGGTTGTTGTGTGACGAACCGGGACGAGCACCACCTCATCATGGATGGCACTGACCCGACAGGCCCATGATGCTGAACTGAACGTCTGACAAAGCTTCTGCTGATACCGCGATGTCGAGGCCCATAACTATTCTTGCGTGGTGGTTAGTGCGTAAAGGCCAGAGGCTAACTCAGAACAAATACCCAAACCTATTAGTGCATTGGGGGCTCGCGGAGATGAGCAGACTCATGATAGTGTGACCCCGTTGCCCCATCTAGTGGACTTACGGCAAGGGCCTAGAATGCCCGGCCGTGCCGCGTAGAAAACTCGCGGGTGCTCTATGGGCCCGCCCGACTTTCACATCAACTCGCAGGTACCCCTCAGGGCCGACCTGACTTCAACAATGGTCTCAAGTAAATTTCGGGTAACCGTGTGTCCGAAACATCAAGGAGGAAAACACGAGGAACCACCCTTGAGGTGCACACTTGAGGGGTTGCATGACAGAGTCGTATCGGGAGTGGTGAAAGAGGAATCACCCTCGATTACCACGACCGAATAGCTACACTACAGAGTTATCGTCAGGAGTGCGTTACGAGGTATCACCCTCGACACTCGATAGTATCTTTGCAGAGTCGAGCAACAAAGGGGTGTGATGTGATGTGAGGTCTCGGGCTCAGGTTGTCAATCACGTTGATCGAGTCGTCGATGGTGAAGCAGGGGTAACAAGGACAAGGTGGGGTCACTGATGGATCACTAACCAACCTATACTATGTAGTTTAGGATGAGCAGGTAAGGTACAACAACAGGTACAAAAGTAGGCTTTGCATCAGAATATGAGCAATCAATTACTGTAGCAAAATCTAATGCAAGCATGAGAGAATGGAATGGGTGATATCGGGATGATCAAAGGGGGGGCTTGCCTGGAAGCTCCGCTGAAAGGGAAGAATGGTCGTTGGTGACGTAGTTGATCACAGTGGCATCAGCAGCGGTCTCTGGGTCTACCGGAGAGAAGAGCAGGAAGAAATAGTAAATACAGAGCAAACAAGCACAATACTATGCATGACAAGACAATAAGCGGTGCTAGAGGTGTTCTAACACAGTGTTACATGATACCGGTGAAGGTGAATAACAACTGGGAAAGTTTTCCCGGTTCCGGACGTCTGTCAGACAGATGAACCAGAGGGGAAGGGTTCGGCGTTTGCTATGCTAGGGACGTGGCGGACAAACGGACCGCATGTTAGGATTCGTCTCGTCGTTCTAAGCAACTTTCATGTAGAAAACATTTTCATCCGACTTACGGATTATTTTCTTTGATTTTTTTAAAGTCTAATTAATATTCTACAATTTAATTTAATTCGAAAAAATGATTAAAATACTAGGGGCACCCGGCATAGGGTACACAAAAGTGCACCCAGTGGCTGACAGGTGGGCCAGGGGGGTCCCAGTGACTAGTCAATGTTTGACTCGTCAACAGGGGTGGGGGCAGCCTGTCATTGACGCATTAGCTAATTAGTAGTTAATTAGGCAGTTAACTAAACTAATTACCTTAATTAATTAACTTTACTAATTAATTAATTATTAATTTTCTATATATCGTATTTCTTTTTTTTTGAAAAAGGGGGCGTGGGGCCCCTTTGGAAGTGGCCCACACTACAAAAAAATACACTTCCGTGATGATACGTGTTTGTCACAGTAGGTCGCGTTTTTTGTCATGCATGTACATGCATGACGATTTTATGACAGAATCAAGATAGTCATACCTGTGTTGTCGTAGAAGTGTTCCATGACATTACAAAAATTATCATCACGGAAGTGTCCACTTCCATGACGATAAATCGCGCGTCACCGAAGTGCTTTCGTCAAGGGTGACCAACACGTGGCATCCATCATAATGGAACACCGTTAAGCTATCCGGTCGGGTTTTGGATCCGGTAACCCGTTCACAGCCCCGACGAATGGGGGTTTTCCACATGTAAAATCATCATTGGCCGGAGGAAACACGTGTCGGCTCATCATGGGGACAGATGTCATCCACTCATTGGATAGAAGGTGCCTATGATACGTCGACACGTGGCACAGCCCAACAGAGGCCCATTCCTGTGAAAAGGCCGGCCTGTTTGACTTGGTCAAAAGGTGGCGGCCCGGCCCATGGAAAGCCTGTTAACGGCCTGTTCGCATATAGCCCATTTACAACCAGCTAACCCAAGGCCCATTACGCCCTATCCGAATCAGGCCCAGTAGCATCATGTGGGCCATCCAATCTGATTCCAGCCCGTTTTCACTTCTGGCCCATGTATGGCCCATGACGTCTTTTGGCCCATATGAGGCCCGATGTAACTCTTGGCCTATTAACGGCCCATAGTGAAACTGGCCCATAATGAACAGTGTATCACTTTACACCCATTAACGGCCCATGGTGAAACTGGCCCGTAATGAACAGTGTATCACTTTATACCCATTAACGGCCCGTTATTCCGTCGGGCCATTTCCAGCCCATGTTATCTTTCGGCCTTCTCAAAGCCCATTTATTCTTGGGCTCATTTCCAGCATTCGTTTACTTACGGCCCGTTACTGTCATTTTCTGCTTGTAGGCCAAATTCAGCCCGTGGTTACATTCGGCCCGTTTGTTGTCCGTTAATACGTTGGGCTGTTTTCATAGCGTCATCAAATATGGCCTATTAACGACGGCTCGTTATGGTCAGCCCATGAACGGACAATTCCAACTCTAGCCCGTTTACGGCCATAATGCGATCTATTTGGCCCATGTTTGGCCAATCGATGATACGGCCCGTATAAGGCCCATTGATGATACGGCCCGTAGAAGGCCCGTTGTTTCTATGGTCCATAGAAGGCCCATTGTTTCTACAGCCCGTAGAAGGCCCACTGTTTCTACGGCCCGTAGAAGGCCCACTGTTTCTACGGCCCATAGAAGGCCCACTATCACTATAGTAAATATTAGCCCATGGTTATTGTGGCCTAGTTTTAAAAAATAGGTTATTGCAGCCACTAGCAAACCACGGAAAAAGAACTGCACTGACTACAAGCAAACAAATAAACAAGACAACAAGGAAATAAATAAGCAAGCAACTTATGCTAGGCTATCACGGCTATTACACATATTACATCCACTGGGCATCGCCACCAGTGCAAATATAGGGAACAAAGCAGCATATAAACGGTAGAGCAAAACAAGTCCAGAACTGAAACCGCTTTAGAGGAGTTCAAGAAAGAATATCGTGGGTACCCATAATGCTGGCAAGATGCTTAGCAAGCTTATTAACTTTCTCTTGTTTGGCACTTAAATCCTCCAGCGCTTGCTGTTGCACAAGAAAGTACGTGTCTGAATTCTGCAGGGACTTCCTCAGTCCTTCGGCTTCTTGCCATAGCACAGCTGACTGATGCCTTTCAGCTTGTAGCTGAGACTGAAGAAGCCGAAGTGATTCAGGCAGCGAGTTCAAAGAGCTTTTGCCAGCGGTACTAGCCAGTAACTCGAACACTACATCAACACAGGACTGTGGGGTTTTCTCACTGTCTACAAGATCGTTTTTATCACCTTTCTTGGAGACCAACAGGGTTGTCTCACTATCTTGAACCTTATCTGCATTACTTTCTCTACCATTGCATTGTGGGGTGCTCTTCTCCAATATTCTGTTTGCATACTACAAGAGAAACAAGCAGACACATCACATGTTTAGCTTGTAGTATACGAAACTCATTTTGGTAAACCAGTTCAGTAGTAAGGTGGACATGATAACATCATGAAACAAACATATATCTATGTACTATGGTCACTGTATTGTCCATATCATTCTAGTTTATGTTCCCTAATCAAGATAGAGACACAGTTCAACTCATATATTTTGAAGACACAACAGCATAGACAGAATAAAAGTGTGAGAAACTACACAGCATTGGCAGCAATTGTAATGTGTATCACATGAGAACATAACTGTTTATACAACTGAAACTGAAATCAACATAGAGCAAGAAGTTAGAACAGCAATCCTATTAAAGAAATAGGTTTAAAACATACCTGTTGCGCCATTGGAGTTTCAATTGAATCCTTCAAATTCGAAAGTAGTTGGTATGAGTAAGTGTAGTGATGCAACAACAAAGGAGTATGGACCATAGCTACGGAGTCTGACCTGAGAACAGTTGCTCTTCTGCTTTAAACGTGGAGTTTGGGTTAGCTGTGGTGGTCTTCGTGCTTTGGGCACTGCATTACCTTTACAAACTGCTCGTGTGGGGGTACTCTGTGGTGGACATGGTGCTTTTTCAACTAGAAGTGGGTTACTATCCACTAGGGTTGCGGTTAGATGGGTTGTAGCTAGTTCTCTGCCCAACGGTGTAAGTGTGCAATCTGGAAGAGTCTCGATTATGTGTGGTGGGGCTAGTTTGTGGGCCAGTACAACCATGGTTCTATCTGCATCGACGAGTAGCACTGTCTTTTGTGAAGAACGGGTTTTTGCTCCCTTAGATACTGCCATCACCCCCTCCAATTCAAATGGTTGATAAACAAGAAAAGAAATTGAATGTATAGACATTGTATGATAGATAGATGTGGTAATTCACATATATGTTGTCTAACCAAACAGGACATCATGACACAATTTCACATATATGATGCCTAACTAAACATGATAGCATGACATAGTTTTAGATATATGATGGATAACTTAACAGGATATAATGGCATAATTCAACATATGATGAGTACCTAAACAGGATGACATGACAAAACTATATGATGTCTTTCTAAAATAGGTTGGGATGAAATAATGCACATACATGTTGTCTAAGTATACATGATGGCATGATATAATTGACATAATTGATTCATATACTAAGCAGTTGGCACTCGCATGTATGATCTCTAAACTAAGAAGATGGAATTCAATATTGTGCATATGATGTCTAAAATAAGAAATGCAAGACACCATATGCATCATATGAGAAATATAAACATTGCAACTTAGAGCACACACCTCAGGTGGGATATAGGACTGGTCATCTGTCTCTGAATCCTCTTCTGAGGAGCTCCCTGTAACCACCGAGATATATGCTTCAACAGGTACCATTTCATGCTCTGAAGGCCTTGTTTTCACTCCATATTTTTCCATAACTGGCTCAAATGGGTGATACACATGAAGAGTAGTTCAATATACACAGATTGTCGACAAATGGAATACATAATGAAAAAAAAGATGGCATGAGATAATTCACATATATGATGCCTGGCTCCATGGGGTGCATAATTCACATATATGATAACTGGCTGAAAAACATGGCATTGCATAATTCACATATCTGATATAGAAAGCAAACATGAGGCATTCACACAAAGAATGTCTAATCTAAGCAGATGGCATGGCAATGCAAGACACCATATGCATGATATGAGCAATATAATGCAACCAAGTTAGAGCATGCACC
>NC_041391.1:192766211-192824125 GCF_002162155.2 Triticum dicoccoides | reverse complement strand
CGACTGGTCATCTGTCTACGAATCCTCCTCTGAGGAGCTATCTGTAACCAACAAGAAATCCGCATCGACAGGTAGCACCGACTGCTCAGAAGACCTTGTTTTCACTCCAGATTTTCCCATGACCGGCTCAAATGGCTGATGCATAGGAAGAGTAGATGAATGTATAAACATTGTTGACAAATGGAATACATTATGGAAAAAATATGGCATGATACAATTCACATATATGATGATTGGCTAAACAGGATGGCATTGCATGATTCACGTATATGATGCCTGGCTAAAGAAGATGGCATTGCATAATTCCCATATACTCCCTCCGTTCCTAAATATTTGTCTTTTTTAGAGATTTTAAATGGACTACCACATACGGATGTATATATACACATTTTAGAGTGTAGATTCACTCATTTTGTTCCGTATGTAGTCACTTGTTGAAATCTCTAAAAAGACAAGGAATGGTGGGAGTATGATATAGAAACCAAACAGGTGGCATTCACACAAAGCAAATCTAAACTAAGCTGATGACATATAAGATGTATAATGTAAGCAATTCAAGGCGCCATATGCATGATATGACCAACATCAGCATGCCAGGTTAGAGCAAACACCTTAGGTGGTAAACAGGCATGGTCGGCTCCTTCTGAATCTCCATCTAAACAGTTATCTTCCTCTAGAATACAATCTAGAAATGCAGGAGGGGGAGCCCACTTTGCCCACCATGGTGCGGCGTCTACATAACATTATATCCCCATGCAACGGTCTTCTCTTTTTCTCTACATGTTTAGTACGATTGTGTACAATATCTGACATGCATAATAAAAAAAATAGTTAGATTTTGTAAGTCCTAAGGTGTGCATGCAAAAATCAAGACTGATGGTAGCAAACGAGTGGATGGATCCAAAACTAATGATAGCAGGTAGATTATAGCTTTAGTTTAAAAAGATAAACAATGGATCATCTATTGTTTGTTGCCCACCCAACATGAACCACATAGAAGACCCCAGATGAACCAGATAGTAGACAGATACTATTCATTGCTGGCTCGATATGAGACTCATGGGCATTTCAAAACTCAAGTTTGAACGATAAAGTAGCAAGTAATAATAACCGATGTATAACATAAGCAAACACGAAAGACTGCGACCTCTCTTCCTGAACTGTGTAGTCCTCGGGTTCATCTGCTCAGTCGATGATGGTAATACAGTTGGTGTGGCTGCCGGCAACAAGGAAGATGATCTGAGGCGGCGAAAGAAAGTCTGCAGGTGGGATCTCTGCTGCAGTGAACGCTTTTGTCGATGGTGCACCTCAGGTGGGGTGGATGACGGCACGACAGGAGAAGGACATAACACATAGAGTTTTCTTTGATGCCTATTTGAAAATGAAGTAAATCTGTAAGGGCTCCTTAGAATTGGAGGATTCTATAAACGCAGGGACAGGAAAAACACAGGAATAGGATAGCAAAGCACGTGCAAAATAGAGCATTTGGAAACATAGGATTTCAGTCAACCTGGGTGTTTGGTTCACATGAATTGGAAGAACACAGGAATGGAGATACATGGTCAAATTAAAGTCAAACCACGTGATAATGAAAAAAATAAGAATCTTATTATGCCAGTAATGCAATTAGTTCTGTTCTTCATGCATATTAATTTGAAAAGGACGTCCAAGTGAATAAAATTCCTTCTTTTTTCTTTGAAAGAGACACCAAAGGAAAAAAATCCTCCTGTTTTGCTTTGCTCCACTCCTTCTAACAGATTTGCACGAATAGTAGTTCCATAGCAAAGGATCCCCGAGGGATCAACATGAATGTAGAGTAACGAAGTGATGCGACGAGTGTATAACCTCTTCGACATAGCCTTGTGGACCTCAGCATCATTGGGTTGGACGTGGAGGATGGTGATGATGCTGGTGTGACTGTCGGAGGCGGGGAAGAAGATCCAAGGCCTCTGGAAATGGCGCCGAGGGTACTGCTCCACTATGATGGACGGTTCCGTTGTTGGAGCAGCTCCGCTAAGGTGTACGGCGACGAGGCTAAAGCAGGACAAGACATACAATGTTAATCTGAAGTGGGACCCTAATATCATCTACAATAGATGATGTAAAATACATCACCAAAACGTGCTAGATGTGACACGCATCAGCCACGCCACGACCGCTCCGACAAATGTTGTAAGTACTGTTCACTCTGAACTTAATTGAAGAAAATGAACTTTATAGTCAAAACTGAATTTTATTGTCGAAACTGATTGAACTAGTAACAGAGCATTGCAATAGATGTTTAGGGCGTTCGAGCACTAGTAGTAGAGAAGCCATGATCTAAATCAGAAGACGCTCGAGCAGGGAACACACTAGCAGAGAGCAAGTCGTGTAGTAGCACCGCGAGCGAGTGCTAAAGCAGCAACTCCTGTAGCTGCCGGAGGTTGTGCAGCAGCAGCAGCAGCCAAGAGAGAGCAGCAGCATGAATGAAAGCAAGAGCAGTGCAGCAGCGTGACCGACAGCAAGAATAGAGCCGCAGCGCGAGCGAGAGCCGGAGCAGCTGCAGCTAGTGCTGTTGTGGAAGTCGCTGCCGAGGAAGCAACGACATGGGGGAGAGACACCATGGATGATGTGGCCGACGATGGCGCCGTCGATGGAGACCCGCCATGTCTGCTCGGTATCAAGCACGGGGAGCCCCGTGAGATCAAATAAAAGATAAAATGCAGTGGTGAATGCAGAACCTCCTTGGTGGCGCCGAGTTGGCCTCGGCTTCATTGGAGGAATTGGTGAGGATGTTGCGGTTCCGGTGGGGCAGGTCAAAATGGCACTGTGGGGATTGAGGTGGCGCGATAGACGAGGCAAACGTCGGGGAAGCTCCTTGGAGGTGGAGGATGGGCGGCTGATCCGGCGGGACGACGAGATCGACAACGGATCCTCATCCGGTGCGGTGGATGAGGGACGACGAGCTGTTGCGGTGGACGACGTAGTCGGGGAAGAGTCTCCGGCTGGGTGGCGGTCGGGAGGCCTACGGAGGAGCATGGGGTTTCGCAGGTTTTGGCGGCCTTGGTGTACGAATGGGGGGGGTGAAGGGGGAGGGGGAGAGCCAAGCTTAGGGACACGCTTGTCCGAAATGTAGGGTAAGTTACCAGCGTACCCCCACCGGTTTTGACACCGCGATGTGGAGCTTCATTTCCGGCTGAGGGGTAGAAGGGGGATTTTGCGTGTCTGGGCTGCGGGCCCGATTTCGGATGAGGAGGGAGTTCTCGCGTGCATCCAAATTTCGGGATAACAAGGCACTGCACGGGTTGAAGAGGTGGGAGTTTCAAAGCAAGTGTGGCAAAAGATACTCGAGCTTGAAAATTTCGGGGTAACAAGGTGTGAATTCCTTGTTCGGCAGAACAAACTTAACGTGTAAAAAAACAATTGATATAAGACACAAGAGAGTCATGTCCCCTTTTACTATATTGCTATAGATGCTATTGAAAAAACTACAAGAAAAATGTAAAAAAAATCGGGAGAACAAGATTACCATGCACAGTACCAAATCGATTCGCACTTCCCTCAACAACAAAAAAAAAACAAATCAATTCCCACCAAAGAAAGAGTAATGTCCCTTTTTATATGATTACAAATGCCAGGATCTCGAATTTCAATTTTTGAATCCATGTTATCTTGAATTTGAATATATCGTTAGGTGACCTTACGATTTGTAATTAATGTAGTCGTACATTTTGATCTTCCATCATATATGAACATTTTACTCCACCATGTGAACATATATATTGTCGTCTACCATATGGACTAAATTTGAATCGATTTTCCTTATTTGAATACGATTGTTGTCATGTTATACAATAATTCAAATATTATCTTGATAACAAAAAACATGCATATAGCAGTAATCATATTTCACTATGAACTACATGTACCATACGCTCTCCAATTCAAATATGTGTATCCATTTTATGTTGAATTCAAATCATAGTACATTATTGGTCTAGTTAGCGAGATGTTCGGGATAATCTAAACCTTGTTTTCATATGTATAATTTTTGGCTGAATTGGGACAAGTTTTGGTATAAGCTTCTTGCAAAACTGGGGATTCTCTCAACAAGCCTCGTGGTTCCGAGAGAGAACGTGTCACCTTTGTGTGCGAAATGATATATGCTGCCTCCCCCCTGATTTTCTTTATAGAGGCAACAAAGAACTATTTGAGTGCCCTGTTAAATTTTGGAATTATTTCGGGTTCATTTGGCCTTTTTATACATTAATTGAGTTTCTGGACTTTTAATGTGCATAATCTAAATATGAATTGCATGCACATGCTCCGGTGCACCAAAGTGGGTTGAGAAATCGCATGTGTGTCCTTGGTTGAATTTCTAGGTCCCGTGGAAGAAATGAGAATGAAATTCAAACATCTGGGCGTCATGACTCGGCCGAAAACATCGAGAAACTTAGATTTTAAATTCATGTAAATCCAAAACTCGCCTGGAAATCATGAAACTTGGCGTGGTGTCATGTCATGGCACTAACATGTTGTGGTAAAAAATTGGGCCGATTTGGAAGCTCGTGGTTCTAAGAGGGAACATGCCACCTTTGAGTGTGAAATGATATACGCTCCCCCCCCCCCTTGAGTTTCTTAAAAAAGGCAACATAGAACTACATGAGTGCCCTATTAAATTTAGGAATTATTCCTGGTTTGTTTGTCATTTTGTATACATTAATTGAGTTTCTGGTCATTTAATGTGCATAAGTCAAATTTCAACTACAAGCACATGATCTCGTGCACCAAAGTTGGTTGAAAAATCACATTTGTGTCCTCGGGTGAATTTCTAGGTCCCATGCAAGAAATGAGAATAAAATTAAAACATATGGGCATCGTGGCTCGGCCGAGAACATTGAGAAACTTGGTTTTAAAATTCTTGTAAATCCAAAACACATCTGAAAATCATGAAACTTGGCATGGTTGTCATGTCATGGTACTACCATGTTGTGGTAAAAAAATTGGCCGAATAGGAACAGATTTTGGTATAAGCTTCTTGCAAAGCGAATCTTCTCTCAAGAAGGCTCGTGGTTCTGAGAGGGAACGTGCCACCTTTGTGTGCGAAACGATATACGCTGCCCCCCTTGAGTTTATTTACAAAGGCAACATAGAACTACATGAGTGCCGTGTTAAATTTTGGAATTATTCCGGCTTCGTTTGGCCTTATTTACACATTAATTGAGTTATTGGTCATTTAATGTGCATAATTCAAATTTTAACTACAAGCACATGCTACCGTGCACCAAAGTTGGTTGAAAAATCATATTTGTGTCCTCGGGTGAATTTCTAGGTCCGATGCAAAAAATGAGAATAAAATTCAAACATTTGGGCATCGTGGCTCGGTCGAGAACATTGAGAAACTTGGTTTTAAAATCATGAAACTTGGCATGGTGTCATGTCATGGTAGTACCATGCCGTGGTAATTTTTTTTGGCCGAATAGGAACAAATTTTGGTATAAGCTTCTTGCAAATGGGAGCTTCTCTCAAGAAGGGTCGTGCTTCTGGGAGGGAACGTGTCACCTTTGTGTGCATAATTCAAATTCGAAATACAAGCACATGTTCCAGTGCACCAAAGTTGGTTGAAAAATCACGTGTGTGCTCGGGTAAATTTCTAGGTTCCATGCAAGAAATGGGAATGAAATTCAAATTTCTGGGCGTCGTGGCTGGGTTGGAAACATTGAGAAACTTAGTTTTTTAATTCCTGTAAATCCAAAACACGCATGAAAATAATGAAACTTGGCTTGGTGCCATGACATGGCACCAACATGCTGTGGTAATTTTGCAGTCCGATTTGCGAAGGCACACACATTAACAATCAAGAAAGTCATTTTGGAACAAGTGCTATCACATTACAATCGGAAACATAAGTATTATTGAAACCGTGGGCGTTCTACTTACTAGTACCATTTACGTGCTGCCACGCGTCCCCATTTTTTATTAGCTAGGAGGCGCCGTGCATGGTAGCTATTTGAGTACGAGAGGCGTGCAATCAGACCCCTGCGCGTGCTTACCGGGAGGAGAGCCCTTTGACCTCCATCTGCCGTCCACCTCTCTCCTAAGGTCTCCATTAATGGCGCCCGAGCCTCTGTTTAGTGGGGTGGCTATGTCTCACTCGACTGAGATTTAAGAGAGAAAAAAGAAAATCTGAAAGCACAGATCTTGATGTAAGATCCGACTGACCTATATAGCATCTGCTGCGACTTATAGCAAACTGATGAATATATAAGGATGATTAATTGTCTTACATAATTAGAAAGATAATTAAAAAAGCCACATGCGGCTACACCTGAAATACACAAGGGCAAAAGAAGAAGGAAGACAAGGATCTGGCTCGCTGATCTCTACATTCTTGATGGGTTGCTGCAGGCCGCGGGAACTAGTCTCCGTGGCGAGCGGCGATGAGCTCTTTCGTGTCCTCAAGACGCTGCTTGAGAACATCCACAGATTCCTCCACCAGCCTTTGGCGCTCGTTGCGGAGCATGTCATTCTTTTCCATAAGTTTCTTGACGATGACGCCGATCCTCTTCAACAAGGCACTGGTCTGCACTTCGGACGATCTTCTCCCTCAGCAGGTCACGCTCGGCCCGGAGCCTCTCATTGCCCTCCCTTAGTTGCCGGATGATGCAGGTAGCCTATTCAAACAAGGCTTTCATGTTGTCCAGCAACCTCGCCCAGCCGTAGATCTGATCCATCTGGCTATGGACGATCGCATGCATGCGCCTATAACAGTCGTCGCCTGCCCGCAAGAAATTTTCCCAGGCCGCCGCAGCATGACGAGACATCTCTACTGTATTCGCGGCGTGGCGGGACATCTCTGCTGCTTCCGTGGTGCGGCCGGACCAGTCTGCTGTATCGACGGTGCGGCGGGACCTCCGTGCTACTTCAGGGGCGCGGCTGGACCTCTATGCTGCTACTTCCGCGGGCGGGACATGTCGGCTGCTCTCGCAGCAAGGCGGGACATCTCTCGTGCTTCCGCTTCCATGCTCGCCTCTCCCTGGTGGCAATCTCTTGACCCAGAACTCATGCTAGCCATGGCAGACGCAAGGGAAGGATGTTGAATGACTTGTTTGTTTTTGTGGATGAGGAGTTGAGGAGGAATGTGCAGTCATCTTGGCATACTAGTATTTATAACCGAGTGCTAATACGCTCCTAAGTGGGAAACCGTTTAGGTTTTGATCGGTGTGAACAGGTTTGCAATTCAATATAGCATGGTACTAATACGCTCCTAAGTGGGAAACCGTTTAGGTTGTGATCGGTGTGAACAGGTTTGCAATTCAATATAGCGTGGAGTAATTTGGAATGTGATGGGACGCAAGCTCAAAATTTATTGACAGTTCTAGTTTCAAAGTGCGGCACTATTCCCGGATGGAGTAGTTCCTTTTCTACTCCCTCCTTTCCGGTTTATAGGGCTTATCTCAAAATTTTAGTTTTTCCATTTTATAACGCTCAATTTGGTTGTTCCCCATCACATGTTCAGATTCCAAGGTGCATTAAACCATTGCATGCAAGTATTAAGAGAAAATTGACCAATGCATGTACTTTATGCATGCATGCATTGCAATTAATGCATTGATAAACATAATTTTTTGAGAAAAACAAGAGCATTAATTAGGTGCTTTTGCAAAACTACAAAAAATATTCCACCACTCACCATCTTGGTTGGTGAGATTTTTGAATTAAGCCCTATAAACCGGAAAGGAGGGAGTACTGCTGTGTATGTGCAATAACTGGCACCGTCTTATACATATCTTACGGTTAATGGGGCGTTCGACAGGAATAGCCTCATGGCAAGCTCTAGGCTAGTCTTTTTTTCAGACACATTAAACGTATCTCTCGGGACTTCTCGCACGCACCATCGTGCCACCCACAAGAACTTGTACTCTGAGTTTAGTACGTTATACAGGAAGAGAAGAGGTGCACGCATGCACTCGTCCTCTCACACACGCGTCTGTTTTTCCTTGAAAAGGAGGATGATGACCCCCGGCCTCTGCATTTGGGAGTCACACACGCATCTGTAGCTACGAATTGTAGTGTTCTCAACCATCCGATTGTCTCTATCATGGATGTACCTATATACTAAAACATGTCTATATACATCTATATTTTGACAAATGGAAGGCATGTATTGTGGAATGGAGGGAGTGCTTGTCATCAAAATGGATAAAAAGGGACGTATCTAGAACTAAAATATGTCTACCTACATCTCCTTTTATCCATTTTGATGACAAGTAGTACTTCTCACCCAAAGGAACTTTATATCCAACAGACACAAAATATCCATTCGACTGTTGGAAATTACTGATCTGATGTTGAAGTAATTGCTGCATCGCCACCAAAACCCACCATTTCTTAAGCTAAAGTAGTCCGAGGTAATCCCTATATTAGCATATTACTAAGATAAACAGAAGGCAATGTAGAAACATTTAGGACGTGAGCTTGTCAATCTAAATGTGGAGGGACACCAGCTTAGCCCCGGCCAACAGCTTGGGCGGAACTGTGAAGAAGGTCAGCTCCTGCACGTCGACGTCACCGGGATCCTTGCTGCTTGTCACCTCCATTTCCACCTTGACAGCATTGGTCGTGCCTTTGGGCTCCCTCGGCGGGCCATTCGCCCACAGCTTGGCCATGTAGTGCGGTAGTGGGGACGTCCCCGCTCTGATGCAGACGACCGACAAGGCGATAGGCGCGCAGATGTCGAGCACACCGCCGACCAAGAAAAATGCACGACCGTCCTCCTCCGCGAACAGCAAGAGCCGTGGCTCCGACAGTGGCACTTGCAGCTGGAGCACCTTACCGTACTGGATCCTGTGCACGGGCATGGGATGTGCGGTGCTAATGTGGTGGTAGAGCGCCGGCGGCGGGCCTTCGTAGCCGCAGACGGGCACAGGGCATTTGCAGGGCGTGAGCAGACACACGCTCTGGTGATCGGCGAGCTTCTGGTAAGTGACGTAGAGCCCACAGCCTTTGTGCGGGCACTCCACCCTCACCGACGAAAGGACGGAGTCCACCGCCGTGTTCCGCACGTCAAAGCCACCACCGCACTCGCACTTCTGGCACTGCCGCTGGTTCCCGGGGCACTCGACGCGGCAGTCCGCACAGGCCAGGTGCCCTCCCTTGCACTACAAAAATCAATCGAAGAGCACATCAATCAAGAAACCTGCACCTTGCTCAATCAGCCGAACGGACAAGGTGTATTCGAACCTCATTTGTTTTTATGGCCATATCACCACATTGTTTTCTACTACTGGTTCACTGGGCTACCGTGGTTCGCACTGCTGGGTCACTGGGCTGCCGTGATTCACACTGCTGGTTCACTGAGCTGCTGTGGTTCGCACTCCTCCGACCTGAGTAGTAGTACTAGTATATACCACATCATTCTTTGCTCCTTCTGACTACTCCGACATGTGGGAGAGCCAGCATCTGGGTCGACGTGTCATGCACGAGATTAGAGCGTGAAACGGAAGGGGGGCATCACCCCGGTCGGAGCGCCAGTAATTCATGACTATAGTGAGTGCTCATATCACAAGTCTTTCCAGCAGTAACACACCGTCAAATCGAACAGCCCGACCTTTCCAGCAGTATGTTTGAGAATCCGCCACTCGCTCACCCTCCTCGCCTCTCTGTCAAACCGCCTACCCGAAAACTGCCACGCGTACTGCTCGGGAAAAGCCCCGCCCTCAACTTTTAACTACGCGAAAATAGTTCAAGCTTGTTCGTTCTATATAAATACAGTACTTACTATATGTTTATTCACCCGTGGGGTGGTTCAATGAATGGATGGGCGGGGAGCACAAGTGAATAATTCTGTAGTACTACTAGTAGTAAGTAGGAGTTGTACAGTAGTCACCTTAAATAGAGAGTTTCTTTTCTTTAATGCCACATACATAAATTGAAACTCTTGTTGTGGAGAAAAAAAAGATAATCACTCCACTATACATGTACGCAGGGGCCTGAGCGCTTGCTTTACTAGGGTTGCTCTCTTCATTCTCTCATCCTCTCCAGATATAAACAAGACAGTGGTAGCGACATTTTCTCTCTTCTCACCGCTGGTCACAGATCCGGCCGGATCCCTTCGGCCGGTGTGTGTAGGGGACTAAAAGGTGCATCATTCACGCGGTCATCGCCACCGAGGGAGGAAACCCATAACTGCCGGAGGGCCCCGATCCTCTGCCCGTGCCGTTCTCTCCGACACAGCGCCGACTCGAGAGGTCCTCCGACCCTTCTTCCTCCCTGCCGTATTGTCCGAAGATCCGACCTGCCCCCGCCGACATCCCGGCGACCCTCAGGTATAAGTTCTTCGAAAGCGGCCTTGCTCTACTGCCCCAGCTCCCCACGTGTCTGCATGTGCATGTTTTTCTACTCCCATCAGCTCTTCCAAAGCCACCTAAATTTTTAGTATTATTATAGGTAAAGCTACTTCATGCATTCGAATCTAGGGCTTTGTTCAAACAATGAAGAAAGGGAGAAAAGTTGCAGCATGAATCTAGGACTTGATTCAAAGAGGAAATAATATGGTGAAAGTAGTAGAGACCGAATACCCAACCAGTCTCTTGGTTGAAAACCGAAATAATGGGAAAACGCAGTACAAACTGGATGAGGAACGAATCTATTATTGGTTGAAAATAGGATAGAAAGTGGCGGCTGGTGGACAAGTCAACAGAGTATGTCCAGGATTAGATTTGCTGCCATCACATTGTAAAAGGTCTCCAGGATTAGATTTGCTGCCCTCACATAGTAAAAGCTCTCCAGGATTAGATTTGCTGCCCTCACATAGTAAAAGGTCTCCAGGATTATATTTGCTGCCCTCACATAGTAAAAGGTCTCCAGGATTAGATTTGCTGCCCTCACATAGTACAAGGTCTCCAGGATTAGGTTTGCTGCCCTCACATAGCATGAACAAACTCGGCATCACCACTGTATGCCTCCTTGTAGGTACATTGTGCTGATGCATCCACTATCGCATGTCCTTATACCAACCTTTTGCTGTTGTTAATGTAAGGGCGCATGTAAAATGAAGCGATCACACTGTTACCTTAGGGACATGTCTAACCAGTGTTATTGTTAATCTAATGCCTCCAGTGATAAGATGCAATTAAACTGTGTTACAAATGGCACTCCTGCTATTTTCCCTAGTATGATAAGTAAGTTGCTCCTTTACGCTGCTGAGTGTCCTGGTGTCCCCACGGTCCCATGCCCTTAAACCAACTCTTTAGCTGCTGTTGATTTACTGTGTCTGGTAAACCAGCAATGCCACCATTAAAGTAATCCCATATTTGAGGAATCTCATTGTTGATCGTAATGCTTCTGGTAACATGAAGCATTGCCGACCTTTTAAAATTTCTACTATCCTTGCGTGATTGCCATGAACATAATTAAGATGCTTCTTTTCATTTTGTATATGTTTCATATATTCTTATTAACCTGTAACTGTTTACTTTCTATCTTTTTGTGCAGATAGGGATATCCATTTCACCTTATTGCTATTGTGTCATTTTGGTGAACTGCACAAAACACTTTTTTTGGAATGAGTGTCTTGAGCAGTTCAACTAAAATGTCACGTGGGCAACATCTCTCAATTTTGGTGGAACTCCACAAAATGGTGATTGGAGTTTCCAAAATCTCTATCAAGTTCTGCTGGTAATCTCGTGCAACATTGTATTAGCCTTTGCAAGATGGAGCCGTCACTGTAACCACAATGGCACTTTATTTTAGTGGAACTGCACAAAAGGATAAGAAAATTGTAGTTGCACCTTACATGAGCCGGACAGCCAACCTTAATGTTCCTCAATTTTAGTGCAACTACTAAAGAAGAACCTACCAGCTCACGGTAGCAAGTACTTCTTGCTAGCTGAATGATGCAATCTTTGCTTCGTTTCAGGTGAACTGCAGAAAAAGGCGCATGAATTGAATCATGGAACTCCATGCAAACCTCATCCTAGTGGAGCTGCAGGTTGAGTTCAAGGAGGCCGCTATTAAAGCAAAATCATGCTCTCTTGTCTCCTTGTTTGTGTTGTGCAAATAGGAATACTCAACTACAGATGTTGTGACGGTCAAGAGCATTTGCCAAGTTCTTCGATTGTATGACATGGCTAGCCAAGATGGATTTAATCCCGATATTCACTATATCAAAAGGCTCTAATGGGTTGGTTCTGAATCGTGCAAGCTAGGAATCAATGAGATGTGTATGCATCTTTGTTGTACTTATTATTTGAATCTTATTTATTGGTTCTAAATCTTGCAAGCTGGGAATCAATGAGACGTGTAGGCATCTTTGTTGTACTTATTATTTGGATCTTATTTGTTGGTTCTGAATCTTGCAAGCTGTGAATCAATGAGATGTGTAGGCATATTTGTTGTACTTATTATTTGGATCTTATTTGTTGGTTCTGAATCTTGCAAGCTGGGAAACACGGCATGATGATGCAGAGGACAACAACCATAACAAATAGTTCAAACTTGGTAGTATTATCTTTGTGAAAGTGCGACAAATGTGCTGATCGTGTGCGTCCTGAGAATAATAATTCTAATTGTTGTGCATGCTAATCCCGTGGCAATGATAGAACGAGCCAATGCATTGCTTGTTTTAAGTATAAATTTCTATTAAAGCTAATTAAATTTAAGTAAAGTGATCACTAACTCCTGTTATTACAGTACCAATACAGACCCACTCGTGAACTGACGTGTGGCCGGAGTAGGTTTATTAATGCAGGCATTTGAATGCACTGAGGGTGCATCTTCTGCCGGGCGTGCAGTGAACGAGGGAGGGGTAGTAATTGTTGTCGCTTGTACACACTCAGCTTACTGTTGAATCTAGTTCCCCAAGAGCTGAAAAAGGAACTACTGTCGCCGCCTACACAGTCGTTCAGTCGAAGAGACTCCAATGGCAATCCGAGGGGTGAGCCTGCTGGATATGGAATTCAGCAAGGAGTTCCCCTTTGAGTTCTCCTTTTAGTCCTATGGCTGCACCAAGTTGAATGTGATGTACACCAACGATACGGACTCGGTGAAGCTCTGACTCGCCTGAGTCCTATGGCTGCACCAGGTTCTGGAGCATTCGCCCGTTTCATCAGCAGCGCCGACTGCACCTTCGCTACAGTGGAGAGAAGGAAGAACGCGACGATTCTGCCATCTGGTGCAACAAGCTTGTCGACATCTAGAAGCAATACAAGATCATCAGCAACGGGTAGGAGAAGGACTCCGTGGTTGACCTCGCTGAGACCATCATCGACCCTTGAAATGCCAACATGAAAGAAGACAACGATACCAAGGACCTGAACACGTGGGAGTGGGAGGTACCTCTGAATCTAACCTACATAACCTCCGCAGCCAAGGACGCTACGCATGCTATGACATGTACATGCAGATCTTGGACATGAGGGCGTGTCTGCTTCCCGTAACTGATGAGTACACAGACATCTGCAGCGTCATGATCAAGCGTGCTAGGAAGGTCTAGATGTTGTACTTTATCTGTTTATAAGCACCTTTATCATTTGAGTATTTCATGCATTAGCCTATGTGTTGTAATTATCTGTTTTGTCCGAAATATTTCTTTTAAGAACCCATTAACCTGATTGCTTTTTTTAGTGGCTATTTTCTTATGTATGTAACTAGTTCACTTGTCCGTTAAAAAAAACTAGTTCACTCGGCTGCCGTGCTTTGAATTTCCTTCCTCCCAACATATTCCCCTCCTTAGGTGGACCCACCAGGTCTCTGAATTTCTCCCACTTTCTTTTCTGATGTAAACTGAGTTTTCTCCCAGTACTTTTCCCTAGAACCAACTCAACTGTCCCACATCTAGCCTAACAAATAATAATACCCCACGTACTATTAACTCATCAAATTTAAATGATATTTTATTTCGTAAGTTGAAAGTTCTTACAAAATAATAATGATAATTGTTTATATATAACTTGGCAAGTTAACTCCTAGTGATTGCGTACATAAGCTTGCAAAGATTTTACTAACCAATGTAGTAATAGACGTGCAATCATGTGTTTACGTTTTTATAACATTTCTCCGTCTAGCCCAACATGATATTTTCACCCAGCCTAGCAAGTCTACGGATTTCGAGAGAAATGCAAATGGGATATAAACGGGCTGCATAGATGCTACACCATTGTTTCACCCAGCCCAACAAATGGACTAAAAAACAAATGGACAGGCTGACATGTGGGCCAGTAGGTCGAAGCCTAAGAAGGCATTGGATTTACATCCAACGGCCGACATTCTTCTTCAATCCCTCATCTTCTTCCCCCAGCGCTGCCGGAACCGCCCGCTCCAGCCGTCGGCATCCAGCGGCGTTGTTTTGCGCTCCTCAGTGAAACGCTACCCCGCCGACGGCCAGACCATCCCTCCACTTCGCACCTCCTGTTATTCTCTGCCAAGTGTAGGCCCACCCCGCACCCGAACCAGTCAAGTTTCGCACTCCTCTCCGTCTGTGAGTCCACTGCTGCGTCTTCCCCATCTCCGGGTTGTTCCAGTCTGGGGCCTCACCATCGTCCAACGCCTCGGTGCGCTTGGTGCGGCATGGTCAACATACGAGAGTCATCGGAAGAGGACTGTACGTGGAGAGCCTGACGGCTGGGACCCACGAGGTCCATGGTCACACGCAAGGAAAGTTCCTCCTTATTACGCACTGTACATGGACTGTACATGGGAAGAGCTTCTGTATTTCGCGAAAAAACGTTCCCCCCAGTGACAGGTTGGACCCACCAGCTATATCTTCGCACGCAAGGAAGTGCCTCCTTATTACACACAAAAAATGAATACCCCCTGCTAGCTGGGACCCACCATAGTGGGTGGCTGACTTGTGGGCCTACTAAGTTGACGAGGATGGAGGGCTTTGTGAACTTAGTCAATATGAATGATTCTAGCTCCAGTGACTGTTTGATGTCCATCCAACGGCCATAGTGCTTCTTCAACCTCTGGTCTTCTTGCTCCAGCCGCCCAAAGCAGCGCCGGTCGTGCCGCGTGCTCCTACATCTCGTGGCCGACTGTGATGCCATGAAGGCCTCACCGCCCCCTACTACTCCCACCGCTAGCCCAAGGCATCCCTCTACTCACCCACACCCCATGTTATTCTGCGGCGACGACAGCCTCACACCGCAGCCGAACCAGTGAACCCTCGTACTCCTCTCCACATGGGCATCCATTGCCGCGTCTTCCCCGGCTCCACGCCGTCCCCTTCCTAGGCCTCGCCGTCGTCCACCGCCTTGGTGCTCTCGGTGCAGCATGGTCAATGTGGTCAATGACCGACTTCCATTGGAAGAGTACTGTACATGGAGAGGTTGACAGTTGGGTCCATGGCCGCAGCTGGGTCCACGGCAACAGTCCAGTTTTTTGTGATTTGCCAAGTAAGTCGCTTTGTCAGGCCTGTTGGGCTGCAAATCTTTCAAGACGAGGAGAGCTTCATTCGGCTAGCCGAGAAAATGGCCTATCAGTAATGAGGAATGGGTTGTACATTTTTAAAACACATCAAACCGACAATTAGTTTCAAATATCTTTTTTTCATTTCGCGATTTTAAATTGCATTTATTTTTATGTGTGGACAATTTGTTGGACTTTATATTAATATACTTTTATTTTTAAAATCATTTTGAATGTGACTCGAAATTTCGGGATTAAAACAATTAGGACCGCACTGAAATATGCAAAAATTCGATTAATTTTTTAACTGTGGCCACAATATGGGCTGTAATGCTAACAAAAAGAATATGGGCTGCAAAAAAACAATTATGAATTAGCAAATGGGCTGTAAATTATTAGAAATAATGGCAGATGGGCTGTATGCTATTTTCCACAGATTTGAGGCTTTCCTAAAAAAGGTTGACGCATAAGCAGTGACTGTTGGATTTCCATCCAACGACCGTCGTGCTTCTTCAATCTCCGCTCTTCCTGCTCTAGCCGCTCAAACAAGCGCTGGCGGGACTGCCTGCTCCCTCCCCGCGGCCGGCTGTGCTGTGGCGCAGGCCTCACCACCCCACCGTACTCCCATCGCTGGCCTAGCCATCCCTCTACTCACCCACACCTGCTGCTATTCTCCGGAAATAGCAAACGAACCAGTAAACCCTCATATAGTCGTACTCCCCTCTGTGTGGGAAACAACTGTCGAGTCTTCCCTGCCTTCGTGTCGTTCCCTTCCCAGGCCTCGACGTCGTCCACCGCCCTGGTGCTCTTGGCGCGGCCTAGTCAACGTGGTCAACGACCGACATGCATGTGAAGTGGACTGTACGTGGAGAGGCTGACATCTGGGTCCACCGCCACACGCAAGGAAATGCCTCCTGATTACGCGCAAAATAATGGTTCCTCCACCTGACATCTGGGACCCATCGAAAGGGCCTCTGTATTTCATGAAAAAAACGTTGCCGCCGCTAACAGCTTGGACCCACCAGCTATATCTTCGCACGAAAGGAAGTGCCTCCTTATTACGCACAAAAAAATGAATACTCCCCTGCTAGCTGGGACCCAGTATAGTGGCAGGCTGACTTGTGGGCCTACTAAGTTGACGAGGACGGAGGGCTTTGTCAACTTAGTCAATACTTCAGTGACCGTACAATGTCCATCCAACGGTCGTAGTGCTTCTTCAACCTCTGGTCTTCGTTCTCCAGCCGCCCAAAGCAGCGCCGGTCATGCCGCATGTTCCTGCCCCCCGCGGCCGGCTGTGATACCGCGGAGGCCTCACCGCCCCCTACTACTCCCACCGCTAGCCAGGCCATCCCTCTACCCACCCACATCCCCTGTTATTCTGCGGCGACGGCAGCCTCACACCGCAGCCGAACCAGTGAACCCTCATACTCCTCTTCGCGTGGGCATCCACTGCTGGTGTCTTCCCCGGCTCTGCGTCGTCCCCTTCCTAGGCCTCGTCGTCGTCCACCGCCGTGGTGCTCTCGGCGCGGCGTGGTCAATGAGGTCAACGACCGACTTCCATCAGAAGAGTATTGTGCATGGAGAGGCTGACAGCTGGGTCCACGGCGGCCGCAAGGAAGTGCCTCCTTATTACGCGCAAAATAATTATTCCTCCACCTAACAGTGGGGACCCACCAGACGGGCCACCATATTTCGCGAAAAAAATCTCCCCCCTGACTGCTGGGACCTACCAGCTACACCTTCACACGCAAGGAAGTGCGCCCGGGCAAAAAAAAAACAAAATGATTCGCCCCCTTGACTGCTGGGACCCACCAGCTACATCTTCGCACGCAAGGAAGTGCCTGACAGTCGGGACCCACCTGGTCGAAGCATACGTAGCATTGTCATTCTGGTCGCGAATGTGGACATACATATATACTAGTCAATGTAGAGGCACGCACGTGTCGTAGTAGAGGTGCGCACGTGTCGTAGTAGAGGCGCGCACGTAGCATGTACACGTACGTACAGCGGCCAGTGTGCAAGAAAGAAACTACAGCCACGTATGTGTACATACGGGCGGGGTCTCGAACGCCTACTCGCGCATACGTACGGCTAGGGCTCGTGTGCATGGCTGGGTCAGAACGGAGAAACAGCATCATCGTCGTGCTCATGGGGAGCCAACCGGCTGGGTCGGAACGGAATGCGTTGTTGTGTTCATCGGGAGGGCTTGGACGGAACAGGCGATGGAAACGAGGCCTGGCATACCGCAGAACGGAGGAAACGGCCTTGTGTTCGACTGGCCACGTTCGAAATGCGATACTGTTCATCGGGAGAGGTGTGGCGTACCGCAAAATGGCGGAAACAGACCTCCTACGGTCGAAACGGGGGTCTTGTTGATCGGGAGGGGTGTGGCGTACCGCAAAACGGACAAAACAGACTTGTGTTGGAGCGTTACGGTCGAAACGGGGGTCCTGTTCATCGGGAGGGGTGTGGCGTATTGCAAAACGGACTAAACGGACTTGTGTTGGAGTGCTATGGTCGAAACGGGGGTCCTGTTCATCGGGAGGGGTGTGGCGTACCGCAAAACGAGACTCCACAGATACTGTTCATCTCCACCATCGACCTCCTCTAGCCTCCACGGGCTACCGTCGACATCCTCCAGCCTCCACGGGCTCCTGTTCATCCAGCCTCCACCACACACTACTCCACCGGCTACTGTTCAACCACCCCTCCACCATCTACTGTTCATCCAGCCCTCCACGGGGTCGTCCTGTTTATCCAGCCCTCCACCCCACGGGGTCCTGTTCATCCTGAGGCAACACCACCGCTCATTGTTCATCCAACCCCCCCGCAACGCTCACTGTTCATCCAGAGAGGCAGCATCGATCGACTTCAGTTAGCAGCAGTAGTGAAGGAATCGCTGGATCGGGTTCAGTTAACAGCCATCGATCGATCGCTCGGGTTCAGTAACACGTAGCCTGCAATGCAATCGCTCGGGTTCAGTTAGAGCCCAACGCCTCGCTTAGGTTCAGTTAGAGCCAATGCCTCGCACACATGCGCGTACGTGTACGAGAGAAACGCGCATCGCTCGGCCCCCGACCACCCACCGTAACCGAGAACTCCCCAAAATTTTCCTCGCCCTCGCTTCTACCACGGTTTTTTCCATCTTGGACGGCCCAAAGAATGTCATGCAGCTACGTCTTTGACCCGCCTAGGACAAAAATCCCATTTTCTGTCATAGAAGTAGGATACCACCACATCTATGATGATACCGGGTTTTGTCACAATTATCATCATAGAAGTGTCATATGTATGACAGAAAAAAGTTTCGTTCGGCCCAAAATGTCACGGATGTGTCTTTTTTTGTAGTGCCAATGCGGCTTATTGGGCATTGGTTAACGGGCCGATGCGGGGCAGCCTCGGGTGCTACCAGTGGCACAACCGCGGCCGGGCACGAGGAGGCCAGTAGCCATGGCCGGGCGAGGCAGCCAGTGGCGGCGGGCAGTGGCAACGGGCGAGGTTAGGGTAGGCGGGGCACAACGCTGGGAGGGTCATGCCGTGCCGTGACTGGTCTGGGCGGCCGACACGACCAGGGACGCAGGGTCCGGCGGCCACGTTAGGTGCTGCGGGCTCATGGCACGCGCGGGGAGGGGGCTTCAACGGGGCTGGCAAGGACATGCGCAGAGCAAGGCAGGGAAAGCAGGGGCGCGGGCAGGAGCAACGCAGCAGTTCATGGCAGCAACAGAGGCAAGAGAGGCGGCGAAACAGCAGGGAAACAATAGCGGGAGGCAACAGCGGCAGTTGCGGCTGCAGCAGGTAGCAACAGCACGGGGAACGGGCATGAGTGGAGCGCAACATGGTAGTAGCGACAACAGCAAAGGAAGTAGCACGGCATGGCTACGACGCGCACGCCTGGGCACGAGGCAAGTGCGGCAACGGCTTCGTCGGACGAAGGCAGGCGCAGGGCATGCGCCGGGGTGCGGGAGGGCCGTAGAGGGCGCACAGTGACGGCTTCATGGGTCGGGGAGTTGCGGGCACGTGACCAGGGGCATGGGGAGCACGGCAGAGACGTGGCGAACGCAAGCTGCGGTGGCTCCGGGTGCGGGGTGATAACAGCCTACGGCGGCGTCTCGAGGTGGGGAGAAGGAGAGAGAGGGAGTGGCGCTCACCGAGCAAGCACAAGTAGGCCCGTCGAGTGGCTTAGGAGGAGGAGAGGTGGTTGGCGTCGTCGTGGTTCGCCGGTGACCCGAGGAGGAAGAAGCATCAATCCAGCGCTGCAGCGGTGAGGAGCTCCAATGGGTGGCACCGGTCAATGTAGAGGATGATGGCGAAGCGGGTGGACACAGTCCTAGGCGTCGGGACGCATGGTGGCCGCGGTATGGCGAGATGGCCGGCGACGCGGGCGCACTGCAAGGTGGATCTGGACGCGGGGAGAGAGCGATGAGGGAGAGTGGGGGCGAGGGAAAATATCTGCGCATGGGGGGCTCGAGGAGGCAAGTGGGGAGAGGTGGGATCGAGGGGTCGGGGCGTGTCGTACTCATCCCCTCACGGCATTGGTGCCGGTGAGGTGGTGCGGGGCGACCAAGCCCCTATAGCGACCTGGTCGCATGAACAGGGGATAGAGGAGGGTTCGGTGAGGATGGGCCGGTCTTCAGTTAGGTGGGCTAACAAGCCTAGTAGCTTAGGTCCTCCTCCTTTTCTTTTCTGTTTTCCATTTTCTCTTTTTCTTTTGCATTTTCTTTTTGTACCAAATGAGTTTTGTTTTGTACAGAACTTGGCACATAAATATAACAGAATATATTGAATTGGAACAAAAAGCATGGGGTCAAAAGGAGTTGTCTAACCATTTTTTGAAACTGAAAAGGCATATTTAATTGCTGTTGCACCAAAAATTAATTCCTAGGGGTATTTTGGGAATTCAAAAGAGGTTGGTTCCAACATGAAAAATATCGAGAGATTATTTTCCACCCTTTAAACATTTTAGTTTGCATGTTTGAGAAATTTAAATTTTGGACTTTAGTTTCAACTTGAATTTGAATTAAAATCTGGATCAAGCGAGGATTAGCAATAGTAATGTGATGACAAGGCACCATTAGCAGAGGATTACTGTAGCTTAATTATCCGGGCGTCATAGTGGGCCCAATACACAATATACATGTACACAATATACTCAATACACCACGCAGTCGAAGCGGCTCCAGTGACGCAGAGACTGGAACGAAACTCCTCGAATGTGGAAGTCAGTAGTCCCTTCGTCATCACATCAGCGAATTGTTGTGCAGTCAGAACATGGAGGACCCGAATACGTCCAAGGGCCACCTGCTCGCGCACAAAGTGAATGTCCAACTCAATGTGCTTAGTCCGTCGATGATGAACGGGGTTGGCGGGGAGGTACACCACAGAGACGTTGTCGTAGTAGACAACCGTAGCCTGGGAGACATCATGATGCAACTCCTGAAGTAACTGTCATAGCCAGGTGCACTCGGCGACAGCATTAGCCATAGCTCGGTACTCAGCCTCCTCGCTGGAGCGTGAAACTATGGGTTGTCGCTTGGATGACCACGAGATGAGTGAAGGACCGAGGTAAATGCAGTAGCCAGAGGTGGACCGATGGGTGTCAGGGTAGCCAGCCCAGTCCGCGTCGAAGTAGGCTACCATCTCCAAAGAAGTGGACACCGTGAGGGTGAGCCCAAGATTCATCGTGCAACGAATGTAACGGAGGATCCGCTTCATGAGAGTCCAATGGGAGTCACGAGGGGCGTGCATGTGGAGACACACATGTTGAACAACATACTTTAGATTCGGTCGGGGAGAGTTAGATACTGAAGAGCACCGACAATGGACCGGTAGAAGGGAGCATCCGACGCTGGTGAGCCCTCAAGACCAGAAACCTTGGCCTTTGTGTCAACAGGAGTAGCAACAGGGTGACGGTTAAGCATGCCTGCACGCTCAAGGAGCTCGTGCGCATACTTCTGCTGATGAAGAAAGAAGCCATCCGATCGCCGAACGACCTCAATGCCAAGGAAATAATGTAGAGCACCCAAGTCCTTGATGGCAAACTCATCATGCAGACGGAGAGTAATCTGCTGAAGAAGAGCTACGGAGGAGGCTGTCAGGATGATGTCGTCGATGTAGAGGAGCAAATATGCTATCATGTCACCATGGCGATAGACAAACAATGAGGCGTCCGAGCGAGTGACGCTAAAACCCAGTGTCTGACGAAACCCGGTGATCCGCTGGTACCAGGCGCGAGGTGCTTGCTTGAGCCCGTAGATAGACCGGGACAACAAACACACATGGCCAGGAAGAGATGCGTCGATGAAACCAGTGGGCTGCTCACAATAAACTTGATCCTCAAGATGTCCGTGGAGGAAGGCGTTGGATACATCCATCTGATGAACTGGCCAGCCTCGGGACACCGCAAGCTGGAGGACGGTGTGGATCGTGCCCGGTTTGACAACCAGTGCAAACGTCTCAGTGAAGTCAACTCCAGTGCGCTGTCTAAAACCATGAACCACCCAGCGAGCCTTGGAGCGCTCAAGTGTACCATCCGAGCGGGTCTTGTGGCGAAAGACCCACTTGCCGCTGATGACATTGGCGCGAGGAGGCCGGGGAACCAGTGTCTAGGTGCGGTTCCGCTGAAGAGCATCGAACTCTTCCTGCATCGCGGCAAGCTAGTGAGGGTCATGAAGGGCTGCATGAGCAGTCGCAGGAAGAGGGGACGGCTCCCAATGGAGGCGGCGAGTAGCTACTCGTCGCTCGAGTACCGCAGGCTTAGACGACGAACGCCAGCTCTGGCCCTTGTGACGGGATGAGATGGTAATGCCGGAACATCCGGCGAGGCAGGCGGCGAGACGGCCGGCGAAGTAGCTAGCAAGGTGGCCGGCAAGGTGGCCGGTGACGTGGCCGGCATGGCAGCCGTCGACGTGGCCGGGAAGGAGGTGACAGCCGATCCCTCAGCGCCCGAGCCCGTGGTGCCCGAGGCGGGGGCGGCGGGTGAAGAAGGGGCGTCGACCGAGGTGTTGGGGCCGGCCAAGGGGGCTGGGTCGGACGAGGAGGCTGAAGAGGCGGGCGCCTATGTGGGGGCACGAGGAGCAGCTCGTCCCACGGTGCGAGGACCGCCAAAGCCCGGAGGCGGTCCGAGAGCCGAGCAGGGTCGTCCACCTGACGGATTCGCCGAAGGGCCGCCGGTGGCCGGCGGCGACGGGGCGATGAGGGTTACCTACTTCTGAAACGGAAACACCTTCTCATCAAAGTAAACATGTCGGGAGGTGAAAACACGATGGGAGACGGGATCGTAGCAGTGGTAGCCCTTAGTGTTAGGTGGGTGGCTGATACGTCTCCAATGTATCTATAATTTTTGATTATTCCATGCAGTTTTATTATCAATCTTGGATGTATTATAATCATTATATAGTCATTTTATATCATTTTTTGGTACTAACCTATTCACATAGTGCCAAGTGCCAGTTGCTGTTTCTGCATATTTTTACATCGCAGGAAATCAATATCAGAGGGAGTCCAAATGCCACGACAATTTACGATGATTTTTTATGGACCAGAAGGAAGAAGTTGAGCCCTGGTTGCACCTGGGGGGCGTCCCGAGGAGGGGACAAGCTACCAGGGCGCACCAGGAGGCCTAGGCACACCCTGGTGGGTTGTGCCCACCTCAGGTGCCCCCTGGACCGACTCTTTGCTCTATAAATACCCCAATATCCCAGAAACCCTAGGGGAGTCGACGAAATATTCATCCAACCGCCGTAGAGTCCGGAACCACCAGATCCAATATAGACACCATCACGGAGGGGTTCACCACTTCCATTGGTGCCTCTCCGATGATGCATGAGTAGTTTTTTTGCGGTCTCTTGGATATCCATATGATGTAAGTATTTTTGCAGTCTGTTTGTTGGGATCTGATGAACTTCGAGTTTATGATCAGTTATATGTTTTTACATCCATGAAAGTTATTTGAGTTCTTTGATCTCTTATATGTGTGATCCCTTATTGCCTCGTATTTCTTCTCCAGTATTTGGGTTTTGTTTGGCCAACTTGATCTATTTATCTTGCAATGGGAAGATGTGCTCAGTAGTGGGTTCGATCTTACGGTGCTTGATCCCAGTGACAGAAAGGGAACCGACACGCATGTAGTGTTGCTACTAAGGATAAAAAGATGGGATCCATATCTGCCGCAATAGATAAATTGATCTTGTCTACATCATGTCATCATTCTTATTGCATTACTCCGTTTTTCCATGATCTTAATACACTAGATGCATGTTTGATAGCGGTCGATGTGTGGAGTAGATTCAGGCAGGAGTCGGTCTACTAATTTTGGATGTGATGCCTATGTAATGATCATTTCCTGGATATCATCATGATTGTTTGAAGTTCTATCAATTACCCAATAGTAATTTGTTCACCCACCGTTTGCTATTTTTGTCGAGAGAAGCCACTAGTGAAACCTACGGCCCCGGGGTCTTCTTTCTCATATATTTGCCTTGCGATCTACTTTTTCCTTGCGTTTATTTTCAGATCTATTAAACAAAAAAAATACAAAAATACCTTGCTGCAATTTATTTGTTCCACGATCTATTTATCCCATCTACAAATTTACCTCATGTCCTTTGCCTATCTTGAGGTGTCGTACCCCGAAAGGGATTGACAACCCCTTTAACACGTCGAGTTGCGAGGTGTTGTTCTTTTTGTGTAGGGGCTGTTTACATTGTGTTGCTTGGTTCTCCAACTGGTTCGATAACCTCGGTTTCATATATGAGGGAAATACCTACCGCCGCTGTGCTGCATCATCCCTTCCTCTTTGGGTAAATACTGATGTAGCTTCAAGCGATATCAAAAGGAACTTCTGGCGCCGTTGCCGGGGAGGATCGCGTCAAGATAGGCTCCCGTCAACTCGCTAATTTCTGGCGCCGTTGCCGGGGAGGATCTTCAACATTACTAGGTTCCTAATCGCAAATCTTATCTCCTTGCAATTTACATTATTTTCCTCTCCCCCACTTCACAAAAATTGGTCGTTTTATTCGCCTCTCTTTTTACGTTCGCCGTTTTCTTGCCGGATCTGTTTTTGTGTGCGTTCTTGTTTGCGTAGTCATGATGCCTCAAAGAAAATATTATGATTTTCCTTACCAAATATTTTGCTTGAAATTGAGAAAAGTACTAAGGAATATATGACTACAGAATTTGAGCATAATAAATATTTTACTAAAGAACTTAAGAACACCCCGTTGTGTTAGAAGCTATAATGAAACAACTTGATGATATTAGTAGAGAAGTTTGCAATCTTCAATCTAAGTATGCTTTTTCTGAAAGTTTGTTGGGAAAAATATCCAATGCACAAGCCACTTTAGTGAATCAAATGGTCGCTAGACCAATCTCGTTAGAAGATAAAAGTGATGAAGATCTTAAAGTGATTAGTGTTTCTTCTATTGATTCCTTGTTTAGTAAAATTAATATTGATGAAAAAGGGAATGGATAAGAGTCAACTTTAGGTAGAAGGCGTCCCAATATTTTGGAGGGTGAAAATCTTGTTGAGAAAATTGATAAAAGTGGGTTTGAAGAGGTCAAAACTTTAACTAGTGATGTGCCCACTCTTTTGGAGTACAAAGACTTTAATTATGATAGTTGTTCTTTGATTGTTTGTATTTCTTTGTTGCAATCCATGATAAATTCACCCCATGCTTATGAACAAAATAAAGCTTTTACTAAACATATTGTTGATGCCATGATGAAAGCCTTTAATGAAAAATTGGAATTAGAAGTTTCAATTCCTAGAAAATTGCATGATGAATGGGAACCTACTATCAAAGTCAAGATTAAAAATATGAGTTTTTTGCTTTGTGTGACTTGGGTGCTAGTGTTTCTACAATTCTGAAATATTTATGTGATGTGCTTGGTCTTACCGATATTGAAGGATGCTCTTTAAACTTGCACTTAGCGGATTCTACTATTAAAAAGCCTATGGGAAGAATTAATGATTTTCTTATTCTTGCAAATAGAAACTATGTGCCCATAGATTTTATTGTTCTTGATATTGATTGCAATTCCTCTTGTCCAATTATTCTTGGTATACCGTTTTTACGCACTATCGGTGTAGTGATTGATATGAAAGAAGGCAATATTAAGTTCCAATTTCCTTTGAGGAAGGGTATGGAACACTTTCCTAGAACAAGAATTAAGCCACATATGAATCAATCATGCGGGCATCTTATGGATCTAGAACCAAGGATGACAAAACTTAGATCCTCTCGTTATGCCTAGCTAAGGGCGTAAAACTATATCGCTTGTTGGGAGGCAACCCAATGAATAAAATTTATTTTAGCCTTTTGCTTTATGTTTTTGTGTGTTAACACAATTATGCTACTGTTATGATTGTGTTTTTTGTGTTTTAGTTAGTGTTTGTGCCAAGCAAGACCTTTGGGAAGACATGGCTGAAAGTTTATTTGCTCTTGCTGAAAAACAGAAACTTTTGCGCTCACGAGATTCATTGCCTTTTTTACATAAGAGTGATTTTAAGTCGATTATTTTTGCATAGGGGTAATAGACAAATGCCTCACGTCCACCAATTTATTTCATAATTTTTGGAGTTACAGAATTACTCGAAAGTTCCAGATTACTACAGACTGTTCTGTTTTGACAGATTCTGATTTCTTTGCGTTGTGTGCTTATTTTGATGGCTCTATGGTTTTATTTGATGAGTTTTATCCATAGAAAAGTTTGAATACAGTAGATATAATACAAAAACAGAATAAGAATTGGTTTTACACAACATTTATAGTAGTGGTTTGCTTTCTTTTACTAACGGATCTCACAAGGGTTTTGTTGAGTTTTGTGTGATTGAAGTTTTCAAGTTTTGGGTTATCTTACGATGGATGAAAGAAGGATAGAAGAGCCTAAGCTTGGGGATGCCCCATCATCCCAAGCTATTATCCAAGAATGAGCAACCAACTAAGCTTGGGGATGCCCCCGAGTGGCATCCCCACTTTCTTCTAACAACCATCGGTATTTTACTCGAGACTATATTTTTATTCGTCACACGGTATGTGTTTTGCTTGGAGCGTCTTGTATGATATGTGTCTTTGCTTTTTTTATTTTGTGTTTTAAGTCATCAATCCTTGCTGGACACACCTATTTGAGAGAGCCAAAATTATGTCATGACTTGTTAGAATTGCTATCTATGCTTCACTTAATTTTTTATGAGAAATGGACTTGCTCTAGTGCTTCACTTATATCTTTTTGAGCACGGTGTGCTTAGTTTTTTTGAAGAAATTCTCTATTGCTTAACTTAGATTTATTTGAGAGTTAGTAAAATTTTGAAGAAATTCTCTCTTGCTTCACTTAAATTATTTTGAGAGAAAGAAAATATGTTATGCTCATGATCTTCACTTATATTTGTTTGAGCTTATGAAAAGCAACACATGAAAATTAGTCCCAATGTGATAGATATCCAAGAAGGATAAATAAAGAAAGAAAATATGTCATGAAGATCATTGGACAAAATAAACTTGGTTCTTAGTAATAGTTTTGAGATATGATGATGTGATATGTGAGTTATGTTGATGAGTAATTGTGCTCTAGTAAGAATATTGGTGTTAAGGTTTGTGATTCCCTATGCATGCACGGAAGTCAATAATCATGCAATGAAAATTATATCCTACTTGTGGTGCATTATTCAGTGTTCATTATGCTTAATGCTTTCTTATGAGATTATTCGTTTCTTGGTTGGTAGCTTCTCAATCTTTTTACTAGCCTTCATTTTTCACCAAGTATGACATCTACTTGTGCATCCAAAATCCTTTAAACCAGTTTTGCCACATGAGTCCACTATATCTACCTATATGTGGTATTCTTTTGCCATTCTAATCAAATTTGCATGTGCGGTCTCTAATTTTCAAAATGAACTTCCCTTTTGTGTGTTTGTTTCGCTCACGGAACGGTAACGGGTAGCTAATATTTTCCATGCTAGATGTGTTATTCTCACGACGAGTGTTTATTCACTTGTCATTGCACGAGAGTAAGGCAAAGGTATTAGGGATGCCCAGTACTGAAATGCAAAAATTAATTTACTTTATGTTGTCAAATAATAAATTCCTTAGAAAGTTTTGGTATGGAGGGCACCTGTGGATACGGCTAGCCATGAAAAGTGAAAGTTATGGTGGAAAAAAGAATAAACTTTATTTTCTGTTTGGGAGCCGCCTATGATATATCTAGCATGGAAAGTGTTGGGATGCTCCAAGTCATCTTCATTGGTGGGATGGATACACCTCCCAAAAATGTTTTTATTTCTATTTTTTCGATTTGAGCTCTGGCACCTCTACAAATCCCTACTTCCCTCTGTGAAGGGCCTTTCTTTTACTTTATGCAATTTTTATTTTTGAAATTGAGTCTCCATCCTCTCTTATAAAAGCAACAACTAGGGGACAATATGATCGTACTTAAGTATTTGGTGTAGCTAATATTTGAGTGCGTTTCATTAATGGAACAATGTTTGAGCATGATGGGCTAGGGATAACTTGTTTTAGCATTGATATTTTGGAAGACATGGTTGCTTGTTGATATGCTTGAGTATCTAAATTATTGTGTCAAACTAGACTACTGCTTTGAATCACATAAAAGTCCAAATGTCCATGCTATAAAGAAAAGAATATGATATGACATGATAAACAGCACTCCACGTCAAAAATTCTGTTTTTATCTCTTACCTACTCGAGGACGAGCATGATTTAAGCTTGGGGATGCTGATACGTCTCCAACGTATCTATAATTTTTTATTATTCCATGATGTTTTATTATAAATCTTGGATGTCTTATAATCATTATATAGTCAAGTTATATCATTTTTTGGTACTAACCTATTGACATAGTGCCAAGTGCCAGTTGCTGTTTTCTGCATGTTTTTACACCGCGGGAAATCAATATTAGATGGAGTCCAAATGCCACTCCAATTTACGATGATTTTTTATGAACCAGAAGGAAGAAGTTGCACCCTGGTTGCACCTGGGGAGAGTCCCGATGGTGGGGGAATAGACCCTGGGTAGCCTCATCCACACCTTAGCAGATTTCAGGACATCGGGGCTAGCTTAGCCCCTCAGTCCGACTGTTTGCAAGGCCGGCCTCCATGGCTGGTTAGAGCTGACGAGCCGCCTCCTATAAGGCAGCGCGCCTTAAAAGACGGCAAGGGCATGGGCCGGCTCCTAGAAGGCGGCCCATCGCCACCTCAAAGTCTGCACCCACCTACTATGACAAGACATGGCATGGCAACAGTGCAACCTGCCACCCCCGAATCCCGGAAGGAACGTGGCCACAGTGCAGATGTACCAGGCGGACACCCATCACCTTGGCATGGTACTATACCCATGTAGCCCGTGACGACGCCTACGTCAGGCAGGGCCATGCCCCCATGACATATGATCGGTATGGCTCGCAGGCGGCGGGCCCCACTAGCCCGCGTGTACCAGAAGACGACAAGGCATGATCAGGCAACCTCAAGGGGAGGCCGGCTCCTAGCAGGTGGGGCCCAGCAGCCGGCGGCGAAGCCAGAGTCCAGAGACACTGACGACCGGGCCCTGTGACCAGCCAGATTACCATTGTACCCCTGGGGGTAGGCCTATATAACCCCCCCAGGGTCACCCATGCAAAGGGTTTTGCCCATTAGATCATCACACCCACATAGCTAGGGAGAAGTAGAGCAAGCAGCCTTCTTCCTCCTCTAGCCCAAACAGCTCAAGGAGCATCCTTGTACTTGCTATTGATCATAGTGATGCGTAGACTGTCGGTGTCAAAACCGGTGGATCTCGGGTAGGGGGGCCGATCTGTGCATCTAAGGCTAATGGTAACATGAGGTAAGGGACACAATGTTTACCCAGGTTCGGGCCCTATCGACGGAGGTAAAACCCTACTTCCTTCTTGATTGATATTGATGATATGAGTGTTACAAGAGTTGATCTACCACGAGATCGTAGAGGCTAAACCCTAGAAGCTAGCCTATGATGATTATGAATGTTGTGATCATCCTCATACGGACTAAACTCTCCGGTTTATATAGACACGGAGAGGGCTAGGGTTTACATGGAGTCGGTTACAAGGAAGGAAATATAATATCCGAATCGCCAAGCTTGTCTTCCATGCAAAGGAGAGTCCCATCCGGACAAGGGACGAAGTCTTGAGTCTTGTATCTTCATAGTCCAACAGTCCGGCCAAAGTATATAGTCCGGCTGTCCGGATACCCCCTAATCCAGGACTCCCTCAGTAGCCCCTGAACCAGGCTTCAATGACGATGAGTCCGGCGCGCAGTTTTTCTTCGGCATTGCAAGGCGGGTTCCATCTCCGAATACTCTGAAGTAATTATTGAACACTTGAATCGTGTCCGGATCTGCAAGATGATCTTCGCATACCACCGTAGAGAGAATAATATTTCACAAATGTAATCTGCTGACAACTTTTGTATGGTGTGACATGACACCAGGGTCGAGTCATTATTCGAATCATTTTACCACAACCAGCCACAACGCATATAGCAAGGCGGTTTCCTCTACATGTTTTGGTGAAGTAGAGATCGTGCCCCCTTATTACGGGATTCTCATCCATATGGGTATGGGTAGCCCAACTGCACCGTCAATTGCGGCGAGGTGGGAATAAGCGGGTTCCACCAGGCAAGTGGGGAGGCGCAAAAGCTTTTTACTGCCTCTATAAAGAGACAAGGTCTCTCCCTTTTCTGCCCACGCCTGTTCCTTTCGCTAGTCCATTCCCTTTTGCTTGACCCCTTGCGCCCAAGCCCCCTTCTTCTCCACCGAAGAGAGATTCTGAAGATGTCCGGATCCGGAGCAGGAGGCAAATGGATGGCCTCTATCGTCCGGGAGAGGGATATCAAAAAGCTCCGAGAGGCCGGGTACTTGGACAAGAAAATCGACCACCGTCTTCCACCGGCGGGACAGATCGTCCCCACTCCGGAGCCCCACGAGAGGGTTGTGTTCCTTCCTCATTTTGTCCACGGGCTTGGGTTTCCCCTCCACCCATTTGTTCGCGGCATCATGTATTATTACGGGATAGATTTCCATGACCTTTCCCCCAATTCTTTCCTTAACATCTCGACGTTTGTCATCGTGTGTGAGGCTTTTCTCCGTATTTTTCCCCACTTTGGCTTATGGCTGAAGATCTTCAACGTGAAGCCCAAGGTGGTGAATGGCGAGCACGCCGAATGCGGCGGTGCCATGGTGAGCAAGATGACCAAGGTCGTATGGCCGACCGGCACCTTCAATGATTCCGTCAAGGAGTGGCAGCAGCAGTGGTTCTATATCACCGAACCACACGGTAAAAAGTGGGCTGCTCCCCTCGAATTCAGATCTGGAGCCCCACTACGGCTCACGTCCTGGCCCAAGAAGGGCCTGAACTGGTCCTCATCCGACGAGTTGTCGATGCTCCAAACGCATGTCTAGAGCATGGTCGACAAGGATGTCAAACTCGCCAACATAGTCCAGGTGATGTTAGTTCGCCTGGTTCTCCCCTGCCAGCGTCAAGCCTGCAGTTTGTGGGAATATGACCCGGACAAACACCAGATGCTACGAGAGCTCTATGGCTCTTCCCACAAGGACATCTGGAAGGTGCTCTTCAAGTCCGGCAAACCGTGGCTGGGCTCCGCGGAGGACCGCGGGTATCAACTATCCCGCTCTGTGAGTCCAGTAAGTCATCGCTGTGCTACGCCCATCCATGTTTTAGCTGACGTGTCCTGAGATAGACGCCTTTATCATGTTTTATATAATAATCCCAGGAATGGACGAGAAAGGTGGAGGGGATACACTGTCCGGCCCCACTACCGGAGGAACCGGCCTGACCTCTTCTGACGAAGATGCTGGTCCCAGCGCCTTACAAGGCGCCGAAGAAAGAGGCCTCCGAGAAGGTCAAGAAGACCCGGAGTGGCCTCCGTCGTCGCGATGCTTCGGACACAAAATCCGAAGACTCCCACGACCATCTCCCCTCCAAAGATGAAGAGGAGGAGGAGGAAGACGAGTACCCCGTAGGGGGAGGGAAGAAAAGGACGGCTTCCTCATCCCTGGAGGTCGAATCGCCGAAAAGGGGGAAAGGTCTGCTCCCCAAGGCGTCCACCATGGTTGTTGATAGAAGCCCGGAGTGGGATCCCAGGGCCCAGCCCCTGGTAAAGTCGTAAGTATACGAGACTCGCACACACCTACTTGCCCGAGGTCGTTAGGATGTAGTAGTTTTAACTGTCGCCATGTTTTGTACAGCCCGGCGAGGTCCCATGCAGGACAGTCCTCACCGGAGGATTCACTAAGCTCCGATGCCCTGGCGAGCGAGACACCACCAAAGGGCCCTTCCTCAGAACTTAGGTGCGACACTGAGGTGTCGTCTCAGCGGGGCCCAGACCAGGGGGAGCATATCCCTGGGGCCGGGCACACGGGAGCAGCGGCTCCCATGTTTGTCGATGGCGGGGGCAATGTTGGATTCGGCCCGCGGCCGGACACGGTCCTGGAGACTTTTGGGGCTCCAGGATTAGGTGAGCAGCTACCTTTGATGGGGGGAGGCCCGCCCGCTCCGCCAGCAACCTCTGTCCAAGCAGAGCTGCCCGGCGGCCTATCTACGGTGCTAAAGAGTACGTCCATCGTTGATGAGCATCGCACTCTCATGGATGCGGTGATTGAAAAGATTCAGTCCGCCGAGGGTGGACTGAATGAGTCTTGCCTTAGCCTTATAAAGGGCTTTGAGGTATGTTTTTTAGAAACCTTTTGGAGATTGTCACAATATGAGTAGTAGCCCTTGATGCACTGTCCGGTGAAAGGGAGAGAAAGCCGGATAGGGGATCAAATCATCCGCTTGGCAGGAGACTTAGTTAATGACGTGTATCCCTTTGTTTGAAAATAGGCGTCCGCAGAGACGACCGCCGCTCATAGTGCGGAGGTGTCTGAACTAAAGCAGCATCTGGAACGGGCCGAAGAGCAACTTGGCCGTGTGAAGAAGCAGTTGGAGGACAAGCAAGGTATGTCAAAACCTTGTGCTAAGTTGAGCACAAATTAGAAGTTGTGCCTGACGAAAATATTTGTATTGTATGCTCTAGGAGCGAGTGCTAAAATTGAGGCACTGAGGAAGGTTGTGGCCGAAGCCGACAATAAGGCCGCCGCCGAATAGGCTCTTCGTGAGAACCACGAGGCCAGGATCATTGAAGCTGAGCGAGAACTCCAGGAGGCCATGAATAAAAGTGAGACCTTGGAGCAGAGCCTGGTAGGGAAAGAATCTGAACTCGCCCTTGCTCTCCAAGCCGCAGAGGATGCTCGCGAAGGAGCCCGAGGTGCTCTAAAGGACATTCAAGAGGCCCGGAAGGTTGCGGCTGGTAAGGCCTTCTATACTCAAGGGCATTTTTGCATAGTAATGGGAGGAACTCTAAGCGACAAGCTGAATTCTTGTTTCTCCAGGGGCGTTTGCGGATCTGCCACGCAGCATATCAGATGCTGCACAATTCTACCGGACTGAGGAGAAGAAGTCTGCGGAGAAGCATTTATGGTCTCAGTATTTGGCCACGAATTATCCGGTGCCCTTTATTGACCAGTTGAAGTAGCTGGTTGAACTGCACCAGGCGGCCGAATTGGCCATGAAGGACTTGGTTGTCCGACTGTGGCCAACGGAGCCAATTCCAAGCCGTTACTTCAGACTCGTGAAGCGGATTGTTGGAGGTTGCCCTCGGCTTGATGTCAGTAAGAGATCGGTCTGCATAGAGGGTGCGCGCATGGCGTTTTCCCGTGCGAAGGTGCACTGGGGGAAGCTCGATGCTGAGAAGCTGATGACTGAGGGGGCACTGGAGGGTAAGGAGAATCGCAAGCCCGAGTTGTACTATGAGGGTGTCCTGAAAGGAGCCCGCCTTGTGGCGGATCAGTGTACCAAAGACACTATATTTCCCTGAAGGCAGCAGTGCCATTCTTTGTAATGCAGGATAATGGCATTTTTATTATTTATTGCCTGTTTATGTGAACTTTTTGTTCTTCCTGTGTGGCTATTTAGTGTATATAAATCCTAAGAGTTGGCCAGTCGTCAGCTTCTGCCCCCTCGTAAAAAGTACGGGGGTGTTCAGGATATACTTGAACGCTCTTTATCCCATTGTTGGGTCCTGTTAAGGAGGTGTTACTCACCGCGAACCAGGCAATCAGACTATAGGGCTTTATCACTCTCACCTAGCCATAGGAATTCGAGTATGGTCGGTGCAGCCCCTGGTGTTCGGAAGACCGTACTAGGGGCTCTATCAGCGCCTGATCGCAAGGGCGATCCGTCGCACTTTGCATTGATAATGGCATTATGCGGAATAAATCTTTAAAGATTTTACAACCTCTCGACACTACAAAAAAAAGACACATCCGTGACATTTTGGGCCGAACGAATTTTTTTTCTGTCATACATATGACACTTCTATGATGATAATTGTGACAAAACCTAGTATCATCATAGATGTGGTGTGCTCCTACTTCTATGACAAAAATTCATGACAGAAAATGGGCTTTTCGTCCTGGGCGAGCCGGAGACACAGCTGCATGATATTCTTTGGGTCGTCCATGACGGAAAAAACCGTGGTATAAGCGAGGGCGAGGAAAATTTCGGGGAGTTCCCGGTTATGGTGGGTGGTCGGGGGCCGAGCGATGCGCGTTTCTCTCGTACAAATACGCGTGTGTGTGCAAGGCGTTGACTCTAACTAAACCCGAGCGAGGCGTTGGGCTCTAACTGAACCCGAGCGATTGCACTGCAGGCTACGCGTTACTGAACCCGAGCAAACGATTCCTTCGCTACTGCTGCTAACTGAAGCCGATCGATGCTGCCTCTTTGGATGAACAGTGAGCGTTGAGGGGGGATTTGGATGAACAGTGAGTGGTGGGAGTGGATGAACAGGACCCGTGGCATTGCCTCTGGATGAACAGGACCCCGATCGATCGAGTTGGTTGGGGCTGGATGAACAGGACCCCACAGAGGGCTGGATGAACAGGACGACCCCGTGGAGGGCTGGACGAACAGTAGACGATGGAGGGGTGGATGAACAATAGCCCGTGGAGGGGTGGTTGAACTGGAGCCCGTGGAGAGGGGTGGTTGAATAGTAGCCGGTGGAGTAGCGCACGGTGGAGGCTGGATGAACAGGAGCCCGTGGATGAACAGTCGCAGGTGGAGGTTGGAGGAGGTCGATGGTGGATGAACAGTAGCCCATGGAGGCTAGAGGAGGTCGACGATGGAGATGAACAGTATCCAGTGGAGTCCTGTTTGGCGGTACGCCACACCCCTTCCGAGGAACAGGACCCCCGTTTCGACCGTAGCACTCCAACACAAGTCTGTTTCGTCCATTTTGCGGTACGCTACATCCCTCCCAATCAACAGGACCCCCATTTCGACTGTAGGAGGTCCATTTCCTCTGTTTTGCGGTACGCCACACCCCTCCCGATGAACAGGACCCCCGTTTCGAATGTAGGAGGTCCGTTTCCTCCGTTTTGCGGTACGCCACACCCCTCCCGATGAACAGGATCCCATTTTGAACGTGGCCGATCGAACACAAGGCCGTTTCCTCCGTTCTGCGGTACGCCAGGCCTCGTTTCCATTGCCTGTTCCATGCAAGCCCTCCCGATGAACACGACGATGCATTCCGTTCCGACCCAGCCGGTTGGCTCCCCATGAACACGACGACGATGTTGTTTCTCCGTTCCGACCCAGCCAATATACACGAGCCCTGGCCGTACGTATATATGCGTGAGTAGGCATTCGAGATCCCGCCTGTATGTACACATACGCGGCCGTATTTTCTTTCTTGCACCCTGGCCGCTGTACGTACGTGTACATGCTACGTGCGCGCCTCTACTAGGACACGTGCGCGCCTCTACATCCACCAGTATATATGTATGTACACGTTCGCGACCAGAATGACAACGCTATGTATGCTTCGACCAGGTGGGTCCCGACTATCAGGCACTTCCTGCGTGCGAAGATGTAGCTGGTGGATCCCAGCTGTCATGGGGGGCGAATCGTTTTTTTTTTGCCCGAACGCAATTCCTTGCGTGCGAAGGTGTAGCTGGTGTGTCCCAGCAGTCATGGGGGAAACGTTTTTTCACGAACTACGGTGGCCCGTCCGGTGGGTCCCCGCTGTCAGGGGGGGAATAATTATTTTGTGCGTAATAAGGAGGCACTTCCTTGCGGCCGTCGTGGACTTAGCTGTCAGGCTCTTCACGTATAGTCCACGTCCGATGGAAGCCGCTCCTTGACCATGTTGACCATGCCGCGCCGAGAGCACCAGGGCGGTGGACGACGGCGAGGCCTAGGAAGGGGACGACGCGGAGCCGGGGAAGACGCGACAGTGCATGCCCACACGTAGAGGTGTACGAGGGTTCACTAGTTCGCTGCGGTGTGAGGCTGCCGTCGCCGCAGAATAACAGTTAACAGGGGGTGTGGGTGAGTAGAGGGATGGCCTGACCAGCGGTGGGAGTAGTAGGGGGCGATGAGGCCTCCGCCACATCGCAGCCGGCCACGGGAGGCAGGAGCATGAGGCAACATCGGCGCTGGTTTGGGCGGCTGGAGCAAGAAGACCAGAGGTTGAAGAAGCACTACGGCCATTGGATGGACATCGTATGGTCACTGGAGCTAGAATCATGCATATTGACTAAGTTGACAAAGCCCTCCGTCCCCATCAACTTAGTATGCCCATAAGTCAGCGGCGGTAACGTTTTTTTGCGAAATACAGAGGCCCTTTCGGTGGGTCCCTGATGTGAGGAGGAGGAATCATTATTTTGCGCGTAATAAGGAGGCATTTCCCTGTGCACGGCCGTGGACCCAGCTGCCAGCCTCTCCACGTACAGTCCATTTCAGATGCATCACTACTAGGGAAAAGCTTATACACAAAAACTTACCAGCAGCGCTGTTAAAAAACAGACGCTACTGCTAAATAGCAGTAGCGCTCTCTACAAAACCGCGCTACTAATATCCCTTTAGCAGTAGCGCGCTTGGAGAGAACAACGCTACTACTAAAATTGCCAGGGCGTTGCCTCCAGACTAGGTATAGTAGTAGCGCTCTTTCCATAGACGCGCTACTGCTAAAGTACTTAGGAGTAGCGCGTTTTGCCAACACACGCTACTACTTACTGCTGCACCATCCACCTGATCCACTCCCACCCACCACCCTTCTCATTCCCTTCTCCTCACAGCCGCCACGCCTCCTGCTCCCACATTGACGCTGCCTCCCCATCTCCCCAGCCCGTCCCTCATCAACGCACAGCTCCTCCACCTTGCTGGATGTGACGCCCCCGCCCCCATCCCCCCAAACCCACAACCCCGCCGTGGGGGCACGTCCACGGCGGCTGCCCTTCCACGCCGTCTCCGTCCGCCCCCGCCGCTCCGCTGTCTCCTCCGTCTCCGCCTCCTCCCCATAGTAGGCGTCGGGACCGGGCGATGGCGACAATGCCAACGGGCCCACCGGCGTGCCCGTGCCCTTCCCCCGCGAATCCACCATCGCGTTGCCTCGTAAGGCCAACAATATGTTTGTTTTCTGCTTGGTACTCGCTCTCTGCGGTTCTGCAGGTATAATATGATGTGCTTGCTTGTGAATGCAGGGCCGCTGACGAGCGCAAATCTGATGGGGGAGGCCAGCGGGGAAGGCCTTAGGGTAAGTCTGTTTCTTGTAGGAAGTCTTGCAGCTAAGTGCTGAAAAAAAGTGGCATGTAAATCTGATTGATGAAAATTGTTGTATGTCATCAGAAGGCTGTTTGTTTGTCTGAATTCTTAAGCTATATGCACATGTTTAGATGTGCAATCAAGATTAAAGAGTTAGGGTCAGTAGATAATAGTAAGATTAACCCGTCAGGGTAAGTTTCCAAATGTAACTGAAAATTAAACTGCTGTATTATTTTCTTCAGTTGGTGAGGCAGTTCAAGATTAATCTGTGTCCTTGCACGGTTACCTTCAGTTGGTGTGCTAGTATTTTCAGCAATTTTTGCTGAGGTCAACACTAAGCATTTATATTTGCTTCTACAAATAACAGCAAGGGTGGTGGAAGTAGATATGTGTTAGATCCTGCAGCACGTAGTTCTTTAGACACATAATGTTCAACTGTCGGGGTCTCTTTGTCATGCCATCAAGAGTAGTAACATCATCAACATTTATGCTTCACGTCTGATTGCTGTTGGGATGTCTCATTCCAATCTACTGGACCCTGTTTCACACACAAAATATTTTCATGGCCAAGCTGATTATCAACACCACCTTAAAATATTTGTGATGGCCTAATAGACTGCCTTCGGCAACCTAACCAAACAAATCGAAGAATCATCCATTACATTTATGTTACCATTCTTCGGACTAAAAAAATCTTATAGCAACCATATGCCGCTTTGGTGTTACCACCATCCAAATTTTGTTCTTCAGATATGCAAAATTATTCATTGTTCATCGGTTGCTTAGGGGAACATGGTTACCTTGGTGAGTCATCTCTAGTGAATTAGGTGTTGAAAATGTTTTCTTATGTATGTTTCAGTGGGAAGTCCGATCATTTGCTGCTCAAAATCCGACAAATCGGAGGAGGAATGCGCGAGAAGCAATTCTATCATCAATGGCAAGGTTGGTCGTGTATTCCTATTCTTTGAGTTTTCTCTGTTTCAACCATACAATTCATCTAGCATATGGTATTGTGGTTGCAACCTTTCAATTTGGTAACTTGGAAGTAGTTTACAGTTACTGTATTGTGAGTGTGTGACCTGAAAATAAGGTAGCAAATTACTATAGATACTACTTCAAAACCATGTACTCCTACTCACTATTTCTGTGTGTCATGTGTACTACCAACTTACTGATGTTTCTTTAATTCCCAGTCTACAAAATTCATGCTTGCTACTGTATGTTTGTGCCCCTAGCTTGCATGCTGATGTTGTATGTGCATGGTGGTGGCCTCCTTCCTGTTGTTATTTTCTCCATATTGAGAATTGTTTTGTAAAAGATAATGAGATGGACGCATTTAGGAGATGATGCTAGCAAGTTCAAACTCTCTTGAATGGATAGATCATAGTGCAGTTAGGAGAAGTGATGTTATGAATATGTTGTATGCAAGTTTAGTGTGTATTAGAAAAAGTTCAGCATTATCTTATATAGCAAATTCACTACACGGGGATTTGGCAAGCAGTTTTGTAAAAAAGTTTATGGCGATTTGCTCTGACATGATTTTGTGTGTGTATTTTGGCAGCTCAACAAGATGAACCATACAGGCAAGGAACCTCCCAGGCGCAGCAACTCCTCTGTCCAAGTTAAGCGCTGGGCGTCGTCCACCCTGTTGGCCACCAGGACGTACGAGGCGACGATTGGCAGTCTCGGTGGACCGGACGCCAACATGCCGATGAGGTTGAGAGCCACAAACAGGTAGCACCTGGTGATCCTGAGAACAGAGTGCTTCAGAATTCCGCAAATACTTCATGTGTAGTACAATTCATATCTGCACACCTTGGTAATTTGAACAGGCTTATGCCTTGCCGTAGGAACAATGAATTCAAGGTTTTGCATGATCCAACGTGTCGCTAAGGCTGGCTGTGAGTAGAGTGTGAACTCATAGAGGATACGAATCATATCTCTTGTACCATCTGATCGTTTCATGGAACAACTAGCTAGTGCTCTGTTTTCTTGGGCTAGATGCCTAGAACAATCCATGTAAATTGTAGTCTCTGTAGTTTCCAACTCTGAACTGTATGCTAGTTTTTAATGATGTACTATTACTCTGGTTGTCACTATTGATTCATGTGCATGTGCTAGAAAGAAATAAAATACCCTACTAGATTTGGATGTGGACGCTAACTAACAAGTTTTCACTTTCCTGACATGGGCGCAGGGTTGATTGACGCGGACTACCTCGGCCCGGTGGGCAGTGTGCTCTTCAACGAATCGGAGGTGGACTTGGCTGTGAAGACCGGCGACCGCGTCGCACGGATGATCATCTAGGTAATCTCGACGCCGGAGGTCGCCGAGGAGGAGGACCTCGACGCCACAGTTCGGGGGGAGGTCCACCTGCGTCTAAACTCCGAGTCTTGGTAGATACATCTAGAGAAGTGGTCTGTTTAGGTTGATGGAAAGCTAGGGAAAGTACCCAGCTTTCAATGATAGTTGTGTGTGTATGATCTGGGATGTCATGATTTCTTCCTGTTCAGATGTTCACTATTGTATCTATGAATGCTTCAAGTGTTAAAGATGGTTCTGTGACCTGAGCTTATTTTTCATTGGACGTGTCTCTGATGGAAGCAACTGCATCTAACTTTTATTTTTTTAATTCGCAATTACTTAGTAGTAGCGTGGGAAACAACAACTCGCTACTAGTATTTAGGATAGCAGTAGCGCACAGGAGAAGCGCGCTATAGCTATTAGCAGTAGCGAGCTTTCGTTAAGTGCGCTGCTGCTACACTTGTGTAGCAGTAGCGCTGGTGAGCACGCGCTACTGCTACGTGTTAGCTGTAGCGCCTTATTAGTAGCGCCGGTCCCCGCGCTTCTGATACACCTAAAACCCGTGCTGCTGCTAGCCTTTTCCCTAGTAGTGCATGTTGGTCGTTGACCATGTTGACCAGGCCGCGCCGAGAGCACCAGGGCGGTGGACGACGGCGAGGCCTAGGAAGGGAACGAGACGGAGGCAGGTAAGACTCGGGAGTTGTTTCCCACGCGGAGGGGAGTACGACTGTATGAGGGTTTACTGGTTCGTCTGCCGTTGCCGGAGAATAACAGCAGGTGTGGGTGAGTAGATGTATGGCTAGGCCAGTGATGGGAGTACGGTGGGGAGGTGAGGCCTATGCGGCAGCACAGCAGGCCGCGGGTAGGAGGGAGCAGGCAGTCCCGCCGGCGCTTGTTTGAGCGGCTTGAGTAGGAAGACCAGAGATTGAAGAAGCACGACGGCTGTTGGATGGAAATCCAACAATCACTACTTGTGCATCAACCTTTTTTTAGGAAAGCCTCAAATCTGTGGAAAACAGCATACAACCCATCTGCCATTATTTCTAAAAATTTACAACCCATTTGCTAATTCTAAACGGTTTTTTTGGAGCCCATATTCTTTTTGTTAGCATTACAGCCCATATTGTGGCCATGGTTAAAAAATTATACGAAATTTTGCATATTTCGGTGCGATCTGAACTGTTTTTAATCCCGAAATTTCGAGTCACATTCAAACTGATTTTAAAAATAAATGTATATCAATATAAAGTCCAACAAATTGTCCACGCATAAAAATCAATGCAATTTAAAATCTCGAAATGAAAAAAAGAAATTTGGAACTAATTGCCGGTTTGATGTGTTTTAAAAATGTACAACCCATTTCTCATTACTGATATGCCATTTTCTCGGCCAGCCGAATGAAGCTGTACTTGTCTTGAAAGATTTGCAGCCCAACAGGCCTTACAAAGCGACTTACTTGGCAAATCACAAAAAAACTGGGCTGTGGCCATGGACCCAGCTGTCAGCCTCTCCACGTACAGTACTCTTCCGATGGAAGTCGGTCGTTGACCACATTGACCACGCCGCGCCGAGAGCACCATGCCGGTGGATGATGGTGAGGCCTAGGAAGGGGACGACGCAGAGCCGGGGAAGACGCGGCAGTGGATGCCCACGCGTAGAGGAGTATGAGGGTTCACTCATTCGGCTGCGGTGTGAGGCTGCTGTCGATGCAGAATAACAGGGGGTGTGAGTGAGTGGAGGGATGGCCTGGCCAGTGGCGGGAGTAGTAGGCGGCGTTGAGGCCTCCGCGGCATCACAGCCGACCACGGGAGGCAGGAGCAGGCGGCACGACCGGCGCTGCTTTGGGCGGCTGCAACACGATGGCCGTTGGATGGTCATCGTACTGTCACTGCAGCTAGAATCGTTCATATTGACTAAGTTGGCAAAGCCCTCCGTCGCTGTCAACTTAGTGGGCCCAGCTGTCAGCCTCTCCACGTACAGTATACTTCCGATGGAAGTCGTTCCTTGACCACATTGACCACGCCGAGTTCCGTTGCATGCATGCGTCCATGGGCGTAGTGCGTCCCCACTGTCAGCCTCTCACGTACAGTCATCTTCGCAGCGATAGCCTGGCCGGCGGTGGGGTAGCGCTTTGCAGCGATGCGTGCTAAGCAGAGCCACTATCCGCCGGAGGCCAGACCAGGCGGTCCCGGCGACGCTGGAGGAAGAAGACAAGAGATTGAAGGTGCATGCCGGCTGTTGGATATAAATCCAATGGTTGTAGATGTCACAATCATTTGTTGACCAAGTTGACAACGCCCTGCGTAGGCTTCGACCTATTGGCCCACATGTCAACATGCAAAAATGTGGCATATATTTTACCCATGTTTTCTAGAATGTACAGTCCATTTGCTAGGCTGGGTAAACAAATAATTTCGCGTCAATCAGGCCCATTTATATTTTCTAAGAAATCCCAGCCCATTTGTACTTCCTTGAAATAAATGAATTAGCTGGGCTCGTTATATTTTCTAAGAAATCCCAGGCCATTTATACATGAATCCCAGCCCATGTCGAGAAGCACTAGCGTTGAGTGAGGACCTGGACCTGGAAAGAGTACATATTGCTACTGACTGTCTGAGAGTCGTCCGGGAAATGAAGCACCAAAGAACCTTGGTGGACATACATATGGTGTTTCATGAGATCAAATAATGAAGCAATTTATTTAGGGCTTGTCTTTTTAGTCATGAACAATGCGAATGTAATGAGGAGCCTCATAGACTAGCACGTATGGCTACGTCTCTTGATATAGGTAGGCATGTGTGGCTTGATGCACCACTGCTCATTTATGTATCCCTGTAAGCATTGAACTTAGGCAATAAAGTGCGCTGTGATTCTCAAAAAACAAAATGTTGGGCTCGTTATATATATAATGTTATGTTAGAAGGAGCAATTAATATCAAAGAATAAACCAGAGAGGCACATTTTTTTATATATAATTAATAAATTAACGACTTATTGCTCAAAATAAAAATGAGCGCGTTATTGTTAAATTTGTCCTTAAAATCTTCGCAAGCTTTTGTACGCAATCACCAGGATTTTCCTTGCCCGTGAGTCAAAAACAACCAGGATTTTCCTTGCCAACTTCCGTTAAACATTTACTTTTATAAGTTAATAACATGTGGGATGTTTTTTATAATGTATATAAAAGTCTCTATAAAATATACGATAATAGTAATAATATAAATATATATAATGTGGTTAGAAGGGAAACCATAAATTGGACACATCATTAATATTCTTATATATAGATAAATATAACAGAGACCTGCGTTTTGTTAGAAAATACATTGGGCTGCCGATCTTTAAGAAAAATTCCATAGGCCGGTATGGACCTCAAGAAATAAGTTGAAACCACTGTCTCCGTATGTTGTGGGCTACGCATGTTAAAATACAAAACCTAGGCCTAGCTGATACTTGTTCTCCCTCTGGAAAAAAATGATACCAGATCCCCGAGCGAACTGGATTAAAGAGGGGGGCGGCGGCACGACTGAAGAAGCACATCAAGAGCGATTTTTTTTCTTCAGTGGATGGCTCTCGATAGCGTTTTTTTACTTGCCTCTGCACCATACAACTTGTATTTTTAGCCTCCAAGTTTGTCGTGGTGGACCAGCAGCCCATTTGCTGGGCGGGCCAACCTACAGAAACCAGCACTCGATTTTTCAACAAGCCCCAAAAACAACGCAGTACTATGTTTGTTTTGAGGCCGAAAACATTACGGCAGGCGTTGAGCAGGGGAGAGGGGAAGACAGAGTAATAAAACGATTGAAAAGAGCTGATGCGCTGGTGCTACCCTAACAAAGCAGGTGCAATTCTTCTCAGGAAGAAGGTGTTCCGTTGACACCCACACGTCACATACCCCACAGTAGGCATACTAACAAGTTCACACACAAATACAACATAAAAGGTAAACATTCGTATCAAACTCAGGTTCACAAGACACGTTCATATTCATAGCCAACATTCACTATCAACAACTCAAAAGATTCATATATACACAAGCTCAGCATATTTATGCATCCAAATGATTGATAGATCACACGACAATATTCATGCATAATTCACAAAAAGATTCAGATATACACATGTTCAGTATGTTTATGCATCCAAATGGTTGAGATCACAGCCAATATGATCCATGGACGAACTTTAATTACCTAGGGTACAGACTGGTAATTTGTGTTCAGTCGAAGGTACTTCTTGCTAAAATTAGTTCTTGTATGAGTAAACTTTCAAGTACATAAGAGGCAGCACAGACAATCTGAACTTTGCTTGTAGGTTTATCCTCAAATAGTGGCCTCGTGCCGAGCGATGTTTGAGCAACTTGGCCACTACCTTCATCCAACTAGTTTACTGGCTCATCTTGGTCCTATAGCTCGCCAAAATTCTACATTGCAGACGAGAAAGGAGGCAGTTGAGAAAATGAACTACCCAAATTTTTTGTGCAGTTCAACTGAAATGGAGCATCCCTGGTGTGCAGACTGATTAAGTGCTAGATGAATATACGCGCCAACCAAATTGTGTGGAATCTTTAGACTCCATGCCATACAGTTCGCTACCATATCTGCCGATAACCAAAAAGCACAAGTTGGGACCAAAGACTGGACTGTGTTCTTCTGGGCTATGCGCCAAGCAATATTTTTGGCGTTCACTCTCCTAATACTTGGGAGTTTGACAATTGGTTGACGCCGGTTGATACTCGAATGAATATAGGCACTTCTTGTCAACATCGATGCTTGTCTGAGTGAACTTTGGAGTACATGGCAGCAGCATAAGTATCTGTCAATCTGATCATTTTGTGCAGTTCTACTGAAATCACCCAATGCAATTATTTGCCTGCGCGTTCAGGCTCCAAGTTACTCCTGTATAAAATCGGCAAATAGTAGCACAATACCAAATTACCAATACATGACAAGCACAATAATCAGGATAAAGCCCAGTACCAACCTGTGTGAGGTAGCATATCAATTACTATTTCCTTTCACTGGAAGTCGAGATAAGCGACTGACAGGAAACGAAGGAAGCAAGCAAGCCGAGACAAAGCGACTGACATGAAGGGAAGGAAGCGGTCGAGGCAATGAAGCACCCAAAGTTTTTGTGCAGTTCCACCAAAATCGAGCATCCCTATTGGCACATATATTGAGAGAGTGAGATTACTGTAATAGTGGGAATAGTTGATGAAACATACACAAACAAACAGAAGCACCCTCATTATCTTAATGGGTAAAGTTAGCAACATAGTAGTCTTGCTTAAACAGAGGTGTTAGTTTATTTAATCAGTGCCAATTAGCTCAACACTCAAAACATTGCCATGTATCATAGGTTGCAAAACTTTAACGTGCAAAGATAAAGGAGTTTCTCATGACAGTAGCAACACAGTAGAACAATACATATATAGGTACAACAAACTAATATGGCTGAAGGCCTTAGGCTGGTACCAACCTGAGCAAAATATGCTTATTCAAGTAATTCCAGAAGAGATGATAAAGCACTCACTGGAATCACTCAATATTATATATTTTTGTGCACTTCAAATGTATGGTTGAAATAACTCTTGTTTACCAGTGGTGAGATTATATCGAAAGATTAACAAGAACTTCTATCAGAGTTAAAGCACTAACTGGGATACAGTTCATTGTATTCTCCAGTGTAGTTCCACTAAAATGTACGATTGGCACAACATGATCCCTAGTGCACAAGTAGGAAAAAGGTGAAACCTTCATTAGCTTAGTGAGAAAGGATAGAAATACAATAGCATTATTATGTCATGACACTACCAAGATTCCCTCCCTGCTGCACCACATGATTCACCTCCAGATACATATATACACATACATGATTCAGCATAGGGTGCTACTAAAGATTTGTTTAACTCTGACGGGAAAATTAGGCAGCAATAAATTAGTTCTACTTAAGTACTCCTGATTAATTAAGTGACCTTGCAGGAGAGACGATAGAAGTGGAAGGGCTCCCTGGAGGCTCATCTCACATGTAAGGGAGACATTGCTAGAGCCCTTGAATGGCCTCGACTGAGGCCTCGACTTCAGCAAGATCAACTTGGCACTGTTGATCGTGTAGAGCTGGGTCACACATGCATCAAGAATTCGGTTAATTAGTATGATGTGTCGTTAAGCCAAGTACTATTATGCTGCATTTCTCTATCTATCTCTACTCTATTATCTATTACTCTTATACTCTTACAAAAAACAGATTTGGTGATCTTGTTGTTAAGTGCATCTCGATGTTACGTGCAACGAACGAGCATCTTGCTAGTCTTCCAAGTAAATTAAGACTAGTAGCAACACAACAATACAATACCATTAGCAAGATGTCAGGATAACATAGGACGCTACCATCGTGTGATCTTCTTCATTTCCTCATCCTCCTCCTTCTTCTTCTTCCTCTTCATGCTCTATTTCTCTTTCTCCTCACAAGTTGGTGAAACCAAGTACATGATTGGCCTTCTAGTTCAGAATTGGTTTTGTCAGTGAGGGAGTACAAGTGTACTAGTAAAAAAATAGCATTATTTTCTCATGGCAGTTGGAAAATAGAGATGAACACATGCATTAAATATCATTCTTACCTAAAGGAAGGTTATGGCGCCAATATGGATGATGAGGATTGGAACACAAATCTCCCTTTGTGCAGTTCCACCGAAATGAACCAACTGTTCCATTATGACATTCCAGTTAAACAACACAAAAGTCACTTCTTTTAAGAAGAGTTTTGTGCAGCGCACCAAAAGGTCACAACAGCAACCAGGTGAATTGGATATCCCTGTTTTCACAAAAAGTTACAGAGGAAACAGTCAGAGTCTCAAATAATTACAGGCAAAAACATTTGGCTAAACTTGTCGTGGCTTACAACAGTGGCATGGCTTCATTTTTACCAGGGACATTAGATTAAGAACAGCTAAATATTTGGTATAATAGCATGGGACAGTGGATGCACCAGCAGTCCAACACCATGTACGTAAACATGGGCATAAAGTGGTGATTCATAGTTTGTTCCCCCGAGAAACAAACATCCAAGAAACATATCTATGTTGGTCTCATTTTTGTTCACTCTAGCCACCTACTCCTATGTGTGGATAGCAAATCTAGTCCTGGTCATACCACTGTGTATAGCGTTACCCCAATATTTCCCTATTCGACCAAGATACCGGTTGGATGACCAGTCTATACTACTTTCACCCCCTTTCCTTCCTGTTTGTACCAAGTCCGACGTACATACTAAATTCCTCCACCCCCACTTTATTTCTTGTTTGAACCAAGTACTCCCTCCGTCCGGAATTACTTGTCATCAAAATGGATGTGTCTAGAACTAAAATACATTTAGATACATCCATTTCAATGACAAGTATTTTCGGACAGAGGGAGTACAAGATTCGACTCCATGAAGTAGCTTTACCTCTAACAATAGAAAAAAATACTAGGTGACGTTGGACCAACCGATCGAGAGGGGCTGAGAGGTAGAAAATGATGCACATGCAGCGACGTAGCAAGCTGGGGAGGTAGAGCTAAGGCGGTTTCGAACAAAGATATACCTGAAGGTCGTCGGGATGTGGATAGGTGGGCGGCGGGAGGCCGGATCCGCCCACAGGCAATGACGAAGGGATCGGAGGACCTCCCCCGCCGGTGCTCGGCCAGAGATAATGGTGCAGCCGGCAGTGGGTCTCCTCCCTCGCTGTCGACGATGGCCTAAACGTTGCCCCTCCTCCCCTTCACCGGTGGAGGGGGGATACGTTCGGATCTATAACCAGCGGTGAGGATAGAAAGCAATGTTTTTTGAAGGGAGAAAGACAGTGCTACTATCCCTATCTTGTTTCGATCTGGAGAGGATGAGAGTTTGTGAATAGAGCAACCCTAGCAAGCAAGCGTGGAGGCTCCAGCCTATATATACGTAGTGGGGTAGTTTTCCTTTTTCACTCCATCAAAACAATCGTTTAAAATTGTGTACTACTACATGCCAGGTCGCGGTTTTTTTAGTTGTTGATTGTTTTTTGAGATAGCTAACCGCTTATTCCAAGTGGTGTTACGGTGTGCCAGGTCGCACTTTGTATCGTTCAAGTCTGGTACTACAAGTCCCTCCATTAAATGAACAACCACCCCCTCATAAAAATTGTGAACAAGCCCACGACTAAAATTAGCGGAAACGTGGGTTGCCCCAACATGCATTATTATTTATATTTTCTACTCCACATGTCATTGACACAAAAATAATGTGTCATAGAAACAAAAATTGTGGCAAGATTCCCTTAGGCAAGCCAAAGTGTGTCTAACAATTTGAGCAACTCAGGTTAGGCAAATGTGGCAAGTGTGGGAAAAATAATGTGGCAACACAAGACAAACATAGTCACAATCCAAACAGCCCCGTAATTTTTTGTGACATGCATGAAAATTTGGTTAGTTAAATTTATAGTCAAAATTTGGCAAGGTGCATCAAATCAACACATGCAAGTATCAAAAGGAAAGTCACGACATGCATGCATGCGTTGTACTCCCTCCGTTTCCAAATATAAGTCTTTTTAGAGATTGCAACAAGTGACTACATATGAAGCAGAATATGTCTACATACGAAGTAGTCCATTTGAAATGTGTAAAAAGACTTAGGCTGGCCATAGTGGGGGTAACATAAGTAGTATCATGCACTTGGGACTCACAAACATGCTTATGTGGCAGGCAATTATAGAAGAGAGATGGTTATAGTAACATAGGTAGATACCATAACAAAATAAATGTGATGCTACTATGTGTCATGCATGTCAATAAATGAGACCACCTATGATACTAATCTATGATACTATGCACTGTAGAGATAAGTAACATAGACTAGTAACATATGCATGTTACTAGTCTAAGTTACTCCCCACTATGACCAGCCTTATATCGAGTGCAATGCTTTGATGTGTCGCGTCAACTCGTACAAGACCGAGAAATTTGATTACTACAATGCCCTCTCCATCGCGGACTGAGCTCCGGTGCCTTCACTGCACCTGCCTTTGGCTGCATGACAGGAGGGCCAACCACCTGTTGGGCCCACCAGTCATAGACGCAAAGGCAGGAGCAGTAAGTAGAAGCTTTCGCTACACGCTATCCCTCCCGCACGAGGTGGACGAACATGCAGCAGTGGATTCGATACTGTAGAAGTAGGAGTAACATCATTGTTCGTCTTCTCGAAGAGGCGAAGAGCCAAGCGCAACCCGAACGTGGCAGTTGCGAACGCTCATGTGGTGCGGTGCCTTGGAGCACGCATATAGTAGCCAGGCTCTTGCATGAGACAAAATTGCTATTGTTTAACAATTAAACTCCATCATCCATTGGTTGATACTCATTCTGCATAGGTCCACGCGCTTAGCACCGTTTCCTCCTGGGGTCACCAATGTTTATTTGCTAATTAATAGCATTTCTTGCAATGAACTAGCCATTGGAAGTCATTAAAAGCATGCACACCTCTCATCTCTTATTGGTTGATATGTCAAGAAACAAGAAACAAGGTAGAAGTTAATGCACCGCGCCTAAGTGTTTTGGGACTATTTGGTTTTCGTAAGATGACTTACACACCTAGACGGAGGGAGTAGTATAGCCCTGTAAACCAGAAAGGAGTATTTGCCTTTCTAGAGATTTCAACAAGTGACTAGACTACACCGCGTGCAGCCGTGCAGTACTCCCTCCCTTCCGGTTTATAGGGCTCAAATCTCAAATCTCATGAACCAACGCATTTTGCGATTGGAGGAATGTGCTACCTCCATCTAGGTGAATAAGTCATTCACATAGTTCTAGGTTGACAATTTAACTATCTAAATATGTATTACATGTGACAAAAAATATATATTTAGAAACTACATCCGTGTAGAAATCTAGTGATATACTTTTCATGACATATAACGCATATTTAATTCCTCAAATCGATGACCTAGAACTACGTGAATGACTTATTCATCTAGACAAAGGTAGTATCTCGTACTACTTTACAAAACTACCCTAATTAAACTCATGCATTAATTACATAGTTCTCTCGTTTTCCTCTCCGCCTTGGTCGCGGTGCACAATATTGAGCACTCCTATATGACTAGCCGCTCTATCTACATGCGGGACATTTCAAAGCATCCGGGCCCGCGTGCCATCCACCAAATCACAGCGAGGTGCTACAGTCGAGACTCACCTGTCACCCCGTGTGGCCGTCATGATCCGTCATATCACAAAACCCACACCTTTACCAGCGGTGGTAAGGTGGCCTCCAAGTTGGACTGGACGAAGCAACCATCATTTCACTGGAACGCTCGTTCAAGCCCTTTCTTCCCTTTCTTGAAGAAAACCTCACTCCAGGCTACTCACTTCTGCCATTTTTCTTTTGTACCGACGAAGGAAAGGTGGGCGAATCAGTTATGATGCTATATTTTCATTCCAAGAATCTTCTTTTTGCGAAGCACCGACCAATTCTCACATCCTATTATTTTCCCGTTTTCATTGCGATTGTGGTTTCCTTTCGATTGCTTTTTGTTTGTCAGTTCATTGATGGATCCTGGAGCACTAGGCAAAGAGTTGCCGGTGGACAACCCACTGGAGACAGCGATCTCCAGGAAGCAAGCACCGACCAACGAGTTGACCATGTTGGCCGGCCAACCCATGGAGACGAAGAATTCCAAGAAATAAGCACTGGCCAAAGATTTGAGGACGTTGGCGGACGAACTCGTCAAAGAAAGATGGAAGAACAGCAAGGGCCCCACCGTGCCTACCCTAGGAACTCTGATTGCCACCTATGTGAGGCTCAAGACCGAGTTTGAGGAGATAGTTGCCGTTGAGAAGCAGTATTCCCCTGACAAGGTGATGGCCCCCATCGAGGACGGGGAGATGGCCCCCGGAGGGATGAGATCCCCCGGTGAGTTGCACAAGGTAAAAAATAATGGCTTATTACCATTGTTTTGGTTTATGATTATTTGCAATGTGCTTGCTAGTATGTTAGGGTTGTGCAGGTGCTGGTGGACGTCCTTGATGATTCCGATGTCTTGGCCCGTCCTGTTGGCATCGCCCCGGAGATCGATTCCGATGCCGCTGTCCATCCTGTGGACATCGCCCCATAGATCAATTCCGATGTCGCGGTCAGTCCTATGGACATCGCCCCAGAAATCGATTCCCATGCCGCTGTCGTGTTGTGATCATTGCCTGAGAGATCAATGACAAGAAATAGTTGGTCGCGCTAATCCTTCAGGGTAGTTTGCATTGCCCTGTGTTTAGTTACCAGAACGATGCGTGTTATCAAACCATCTTAGGGCTAGTGCACTGTCTTGTGTGGGCGGATCTTGCTACTTTTGTTTGATAGTGAATCATGCGATGAATCATGCGAACCCTCTTTGAGTTATGGAAACAGATGTATCCTCACCAGCTTTTGATGTAATATATGGCATGCTTAGATGTAAGTTTGAACTATTTATCATATCAGCAGGGCTTGTTTGATGATTCTTGGTGTTAGTAGGCTAGCTAATGTGCGAGCTATAGTACTTGCAAAACACTCACCGAAGAGAAACGTCGGGGCTGATGAGCTCGTGGTACACTTATACATATCCCTCGTCGATCGACCAATAGCCCTAGATCCTACTCCCTCCGTTCCACAATACATGCCTTCTATTTGTCAAAATATAGATGTATCTAGACATGTTTTAGTATATAGGTACATCCATTTTTGGACAAATGAAAGTCAAGTATTTTGGAACGGAGGGAGTAAAATTGTAGGCTTAGCGATCGATCAGACAATAGTCGACACGGATACATTCAGGCCTCATTTGGTTCATAGGGTAGGAAAATCGTAGCAGAAGTACAGAGAATGTGCAACACAAAATCATAGCAGTGCAGAGACGTACTCCCTCCGTTCCAAAATAGATGACCTAGGCGGGCTAGTTTGGCCAAGTGGGTTTCAGTGATATGACGTGGTACAGTGCCGTCCAGTCTTCGCGTGTGGTAGCAGTATTGCGGGTATAGTAAGTTTTCTTGAAGAAGCGGAATTCAATGAAGTCATGATGGTTCCTTCGTCCGAACAACTGATAGTGGGAAAGGTTGGGCCTGCAATACGACCGGGGTAGACCAGGATAATTTTGTGCATGGCAGGTGGACCAGGATGGTCGACGTCCCACATGTCGGTGAATGAAAGTATTCTTTCCATTATAGAGGACGAGCAACGAGTATTCTTTGTTTATTTTTTATGAAAGCTATTGTCTCCATTGTTACTGCTTGACTTTGTCAATGCCTCTCTCTCCTCCACATAAGCGGGGACTACTTGCTATGCATGCGACGGGCAGCTGGCGTCTTGAGGGGCCAGGGAGGTCAGAGCGGGCTCCGGAAGCAGTCCGGACTCCAGCATGGCCCACCTCACATTATCACCATATATTTCTTGGAGTCGATGCGCGGCGGGCGGGCGATCTCTTCTCCCTCCCCTGTTTCTCTCTTCTCAGCCGACATCCACCAAGCGATTAGATTTCGGCTATCGCCGATTTATTCAATTACAGTCCCACATGTCAGTGAAACTACAAGACAATGCGTGTCCCCTGTGGTGAGTGACATGCGAGTCGGACTGTCGGGGGTGCGACGCGTACGAGTCGTAAGTGTGCCGCCTTTTCCTTTAGAACTTGTGAAGCGTAACATTTTTGTGCGATCGATTGATAAAATGACAAGGGCGGTGCTTTCCTGCTCGTTAGGCAGGCTAGTTCGAGTGATATGACGTGTTGCAATGCCATCCACTTGCTCCATTTTTAGGTAAGCAAGATAAAAATGGAAGACTGTTAGCGATTATAACATGATAGTTAGGGCATCTCCAGCGCTGGCCCACAAATTTACACCGGCATGTATATGAACTAACCGGATGAAATTCATGCAAACAAAGCAAATTTCAAATTAATCGGATGAAATTCATTACATTTCGAAAACTTTTCCTACAAACTGGACGAAATTCATTACATATTTCGCACAAACCGTACTAAAACCTAGTGTAAACCTAATCTAAACAATCGCGGGCGCCCGACCACCATGTCCGGCCATGAACCCAAGAAAGCCGGCCATTGCCTTTGCCTCCTCCTCATCCGCCTCGATAACCTCCTCCTCCGGAGCACAAGGTTCTGAAGATGTCCGCCTCCACATCGCCGTCAAGCGGCTAATTGGCCGCCGATGTTTACCCCACCAAGCTTGGCGTCGACTGAGTGGAGTAGCGGTGGCCTTCCCGGGACCAGAGCGGCGGCGACCTACCGTGTACTACTCTTCCTTGCTGCCGGCTGCGCCCGTGCAGCGTGCCGGCTTCGTTGTCGTGGCGGCGGAGGGAGGCCGGGGGGGTGCCGGCAATCTCCTTTGTTTGCTCCTGCGACAGTACGTCGAAGAGAGCTTTGGAGCGCGCCTGGAGCGGGGCCGCCGATGTCCCTCGTCTGCTCCTGCGACAGTACGTCCAAGAGAGCTTCGGAGCGCCAGGAGGCCATGGTTGGAGTGGTGCCGACAGAAGGAAGGGACCGGAGGAGAATAAATGTGGGTCTTTGGCTATGGCTGGGAGCTGGGGCTCAAGTTAATATAGAGGGCGAATGGCAATGAGCCACGGCAGACGGATGGACAACTAGTGCTAGAGTAGGTTCGTCGGGCATGAATGCGGATGCTGCTTCAGTGACTTAACTACAGATGCGTTGGGTTACTGACATGTGGGCCCAACGGGCATTTGGCCCGCATGTTAGTGACACACCAATTGCACCTACAGTTAAGTCTGGTGAATGCGGCATTGACATTCTGGAGAGACGGTGACCGTTTCAGGTGGGAAGCGTGCGCTAGCGATGGAAGAGGTTTCGGTGTGCAGTGGCACTAAGATCGGTCGCTCACGATAGAACATACTCCGTACCATACTACGATAGTACCCTCTCTAGCTAGGCTGTTTTATAGATTGTCATTGTGATGGACGATATACATGAGCAAGGCGATCCGAGTATGACCGTTGGTGTTGACCCAGGTGAATACATGCTCGGTGTTCGCGTAGCCTCCATCAAACATCTAAACAGTAATGTCAGGCACCGCCGGGGCGCGCAAGTGATGGCCTCACCGTTTGCGTTGCGCCATGAGCAGGACTTTGATTTATAGGGCGACATGCATGCATTAGCATGCTTTGACAGCATGAGCATGAGTGTCTGACGCGAAGTATTTCATTTTCATTTGGCTGACCAGGGTGCGTTGCAGCGACGAGTCCGTGGTTTGATTCCCCACATACGCATAATTTTGGATTTTACAATATTTCTTTCTCCATTGACAGGTAGGCCCATGTAGATAAATAAAGAACAAGAGCTGATGAGGCGCATGCGGACTGCTTGACTGGTCAACCAGACAAATAGGGAGCTATACGCTGAGCCAGTGACCGTATAATCACCATATCTCATATACAATTATCAAAGTGAGCTAGTATAAGACAAGTTCGATGACCGCTAATGCATTTTACTCGGTAATAAATGACCAGGATTGAAGGGGAATCCAAATTTGCTTCGTCTTCTGTCCTTGAGCTCTTGACAAACCAATGCATTATAGGTTGTCCGGCCACTCCACCCCAGAGCTCTCACCAAGCGTCGTTCATGCCACCGCGCCGCACACTAACCGGTAAGGCAGCGATGGCATCCCGCCGCACCGAGTTCCTCGCCGCCCACGACCGCACACAAAATTGTAGGGAAGCAATGGCATCCCACCGTGCCGAGTTCATCGCTGCTCGCGACCTCACAACTATGTGGCAGGAATTTGAAGATGCCAAGGCCGAATGGGCGATAGAACAAGAGGCGGCCAAAGATGCACAGAGGAAGCGGAAAAGTCAGAAAGCACTCAAGAAAAGAGAGGCCCACCGCCGCAAGAAAGAAAAGGACGCACACGCTGCTGCGGAGAGGTTGGCGGAGATCCAAGCACGATGGGGTGTCTCCGACAAAGCCGGGAACGAGAACGACGGCATCTGGCCATCATGTGCGAAGTAGTAGTACTAGTAGTTAGTGTGTGTGTCTCTGTCTGAGTACGAGCATGTACCAGTACTACTAGTTACTACTGTAGTTTTTAGAGAAAATTACCAGTACATTAGACTAGACTAAATGGAAAAATTCCTATCCTATGCATCAAATGGCATCTCTTTCTCTATAGGAATTGAGATGCATGTCATCTCACTTCCTGTGATTTTCATATTCCTATAAAATTCCTATCCTATGAATGAAAGGAGGCCTTTGTTGGAGTAACTACTGTAGCTAGCAGTACTGCTGGTACAGTAGTTTTCTTCAAGAAGCGGAATTCAACGAAGTCATGATGGTTCCTTCGTCCGAGCAACTTCAAAGTGGGAAGTGGGCCTTTGATTTGACGGCTCATTAGTCATTGTTAGTGTGGCGCGACGACCTGGGTGACTCTCCCTTGGAGTTCTATGTGCATGGCAAGTGGACCAGGATGGTCGACGTCCCACATGTTGGCGAACGGAAGTATTCTTTCTGATATCGAGGAGCAATGAAACTGCGTGGTATAGTATCACTGCTGATTGGTTTGCAAAAAATAGTATCACTGCTGATTTATAATTATTTTTTATTTCTGATGAATGCTAGCGTTTCAACTCTTATGACGAAGGGTGCCAAACACGGCACGTGCTGGATGTCCCACACGTCATCGAAAGGAGTGGGACATGAACAGCATGGTAGAGCCCAGCGTAAAAAAACAAATTGTGTGGTAGAGCGTCTCCACTTCTTCCACTTCTGCGTCGGAGACCACACGTAGTAGTACTTAGTGGTATGAACGATACAAAGTGCGACCTGGAGAGAAAGACACGTCTAGTTGGAAGGTCTCGGGCCATACAAGTAAACAAATATAAACGTTAATATGTGCCTCCAACTAATATAGTAGTAGTAGAGTACTTAGGCACGTACTCCATAACATCACCGTGCATTGCACGTACAACATTTAGTGGTAGTACGTAGTAAGAGACAAATGTCGCCCAAGAGTTCCCTTCTCGACCCACTTTTGGGTGTTTGGTAGAGTGTATGGAGGGTGCATGAGTCCACACTAGTTTAGCACAAATACACTAGAAGCATGCATGAAGAGAGCATGCATGAAGAGGGGTGTGGAGTTGAGCATGCATGAAGAGGGAACAACTATGCTGAGACGAGAACGCAACCAAACACACCCTATATGCCACGCATGTTCATACCATTTGTGCCTTTCTACTTCACTTATTGTGCTACATTACTCAGGTTCGTATGTCCACTCCTGGGTACATGTCTGTCTCGTAGTTCCCGTCCCACGTGTTCTTCATATAGATGGAACAATCATTGCATAACACATGCACCTTGATGCTAGATGTCTCGCGTGTTGGCAAAAGGATGTACAAAGCTCACGTAAAAAAATAGAGTGGAAGAACATAGATTCCGGACGACCGAGAAGGAGCAAGGAACCTCGTGGTGGAGCGTCTGCACTCATAATATTTAATATTATTCAGCTATATAAATTAACCAATTATCTCCACAGTGGACTGGAAGAGTACGAAACACGACAGCCCAGTGTAGTTGCATCATACTAGTACATGGCTAACCCATGCTATCACCATATTTCTTGGCTTCCATGCGACACCTCTCTCTAGTAATCCAGCAGCCTGTATCACTTCTCCCTCCTCGTCTCTATCAAAGTGCGGCGGGCTGGCGTTTTTGCCGTCTATTGAGGTCGGTTAACTCATCACATGTTAGCGGCATGCCAAGAGCATTCCAAAAAAATTCCTTTCATGTTCTGTTTTCAAAAAGAAAAAAAATCCTTTCACGTACGAATTTGCCTGTATGCTTTGAGCAACTTGCATGTCCTATACTGCTCTTGTTTGATACTTAACTTAGCTAGAGGTTAGACTAACTCATGACTAAGCCTGAACTAACTGTAGCCAAAGAGGTGTTTGGGTGACAAGGTTAGATTGACAATAAATGCACTTGATGGAGGGAGAAAAGTGATTTTTCAGTGGTCCCAATGAGAACTATCTCCAATTAGCACCTCTTGGGTGGGATAGTTTTTTTTTGTGGGTTCGGTGCAACTTGCTCCAATTTAAACCCTCATGCTTGGATACTTTAGGGCTATTTGAGCCCCAACTAGCTCAAACTAACTCTAACCCATGGATCCAAACAGGGCATATGGCCAGTCTCAACGCGGAGCAGTTGCGTGCACCGAGAAGCGACGCTCTCTCGGCCGTCGCGCCACTTCAAAGCCGGCACTAGTGAGAGGTTGCCTCTGCTCTAGCCGGGCATTAATGCGGCATTTACGCTCCAGGGCAACACTGACCATTTCACGCAGGAAGCGGGCGCTGGCAAGGGAGTATAGGTTTTGAACTGTTTCAGGTGTAATACTAGTAGTTTGCAAAATTACTCAATTATTGCACTTAGTTTCCTAAGAAATTGTGGTAAAAACGTTACTCCACAGCCCGCTTCCCTTCTCCTTCCTCTTCCACTGCCCGCGCACGTCCGCGGGAAGCGATCGGTCAACCCTTATATGGGAGTGCTAGCACAAAAAGATGCATGCATGACCACTAAAATTTCCATATTAAAGCGTCGCTCCGGCGGGAGTATGGTGTATGTTGTTACCTTCGGCCAGGCCATGGCTACCGGGCGACGGCGACCAGAGAATAGGCGGCGGGAGGGGAATGAATGCAGCTATTGTTTGGGTTCGCCTTCCGGCTTAAATAAATGCGCAGCATCACGTGTGCCCGCGGGTGCACAAATTGTAACATACGTGTCTGCTTAAGTGGGCGTCACGTAACTGGTGTGTGTGTGTGAGAGACTCTGAGAGACAGAGTGCGTGTGTGCGACTCTACTCTTCGGACATGTACTCAACCTTTTGCATCGGGATATAAGTATAATGGCATTTACTTTAGCTAGTGATTTACGTGGCCATGTTAACATGGTTGTGTCAAAAAATGTCACTTCCTGCTCGTGATTTGCGTTATATAATTACAAGCAAGATTCTCGTGCATTGCACGGAACATCAATATGCATTTTTTTACAAAACACCTGTTGTGATTGACCCATGCAGGAGTAATACCATGTGTAAAAACTAATGATATCTCGAGAATTTTATCAGAAAACTGGTATCTCGAGAATGTCATCGAAAAAATGAAAGATGAGAGATAAGGCGAGGAGGAGTGGAGCATGGTGGTGACTGGTGGTCGGAATGGGCGGAGGCATGGGGATGGACGGCGCCGGCAGGCGGCAGGCGGCCACCATGCATGCTAGATTGTTCCAGAGACTTATTCCTTTTTTAATTGTTGAGCAATGAGGTTGTGGGAGATAATGATGTGGAGAGAGGTGCGGGTATCTTTGATAAATTATCATAGTTTGCTTTCTATCCATCAGATATAGATCATACGGTGTGTATTACAAGATGGCAGGCACACCATCATCACCAACTCGTTTTTTATAAGGGTACAGATGATAAGTTTGCTGACTACTAAAGTAAAGTGGAATTTACCCAAGTTATGCAAGTAAATAAAGGTGATTGTTTATCATACGGGTATGGTTGGATGAAGGGTGGTAGGAACAAATGCTCCGCCTAGAGCATGTG
>NC_041391.1:192660969-192765978 GCF_002162155.2 Triticum dicoccoides | reverse complement strand
TTCATCATAGAGAGGTGATGTGTATGGCAGAAGCCACCAACGATGGGGTGCGAGAGAGAAAATGCCCGTAGAGAGGGAAGAGAAGGTGTGTGCGCGTGAGAGGAGTTGATATCTAGAGAACGTGTTTGTTTGAGAGACACCGAGGAAGACTACTATATATTGATGGTGCATGTAGGCGGGAATTAAACAAAGGGATGGTCTTATTGGTTTCGGGGATATAGGGGAAGAGTGAGAGGAGGGCGGGAGGGGTGGGTAGCTAGAAGGAGATTGTTAAGTGTGAGTGTGTCTTTTACCCATCCAGGCGGAAGTTATGTGCATAAAAGAGGAGAACGATTTGATGTGGCGTTAGGATTAAGGGTAATTAACTACGTATGGAGACATAGAGACCTTGAACGTGCATGTGTGAGAGGTATACATGTATACGTGGGATGTGTGTGTGTGCGCGCATGATCGAGATAAAAGAAAGAAGACATAAGTCATAAGATCAATGACATGGGAGAGACGGATCGGTATGACAATATGCATACATGTGAGAATGCAGGGAAGAAGGCCCGACAATTGAGCATGTGTTTTTGTCTCTAAGAGATAGTAGTGTGGGCTGGAGCATGCATCTATGGCGAGCAGAGGGAGTGAGGCACAATGATTGTGCAAAAGAGATCAACCTATAAATGCATATGTATGGAGAGACATATATGGTGTGGGTGATAGGAAGCAAGACTCCGTGCGAGAAAGAAATGTTGACGGAGAAACTACAGATAGATACGGAGATGGAGATGCTAGCTAGAGGGACATTCGCTAGTTTGGGTGTTGGAGATGACCGCTGGGTGGTTCAGAGGGTGAAGTTATATATGTGTGTGAGAGGGCACTTGACTGCATGTAGAGAGAAACATATGTAGTGTGCGTGATAGGAATCAAGAGTGAGGGCGAGAAAAAATGTTGATGGAGAAACAGATAAATAGAAAGATAAAGATGCTAGCTAGTGCGCGTTAGAGATAGGAGTCGAGTTGATCAGAAGGCTGAGTTATGTGTGTGGGTGTGAGAGAGATAGAGAGAGGGTGCATGTGAGTCACATACAAACAGATATTAGAGAGAAATGAGATCCCGAGATACGGAGTTTTGTGTCTGCGAGAGAGAAAGATATTTCACAATGAGAGTGATAGCTAGAGAGACATATGAGGGAACGCAAGATATATCTAGGGACAGAGAGTGTGTGTGAGCGGCATACAAGAGAACAATGGAGAAATATGAGACCCTGGGAGACAGAGTTTGTGTTTGTGTGTGAGAAAGAGATATTTAAGAGGAAGAGTCGTAGGTTCTCATATCTAAGGAGCGAAAGACATCTCTGTATGAGGGGTGTGCGAGTGGCACACACGGTAATAGTAGAGAGAAATGAGACCCCGGGAGACAAAGTTTTGTGTTTGTGTGAGAGAAAGAGATTCCACATGGAGAATCATAGTTAGACACACATAGCAGGGAGCGAGATATACTTAGAGATAGATAGAGTGATGAAGGTCGAGGGAGAGAGTACCGTCAGTGTGTTATGAAGATAAAAGATCATTGTCGACATACAGGTAGCACGAGAGATACCTGAGAGACGATGTACGCATATAGGTCCAGAGAGATAGTCCTATATAAGCATAGGTGATAGCTATATGAGAGGAATATATGGATTAAAGGGGATTCAAATATTTAAACTGGAGATCACGACATCGCTAATATCATAAACGCAAATTGGTGTATCAGACATGCATATTCATTTGAATTTGGGCACACGTGTAATGTTATATAGTTTATCAATATTGGTGATCCATAGATTCTTTAATTACAAACAATGCATGGTTTATATGCAATTAATGTCTAAACGGGATTACACTATATGTTGCGTGTGTGAAACACATTATACATGTTTGAGAAGTAAAAAAACGCATGAAACACACATTAATTGGAGACAGTTAGCGAGGAATGCATACTTTGGATTTCAACATAAAGTGGTTTCAAATATTTGAAAATCCAAATTGATGGATACAACCTTATGAATCTAAGATCATGCCATTTTTAACCATATTTATGTATAAATGGTGTTGTGTTTTTGAAATTATATATAAAAAATGATGTATATAGAATGTAATTCCAATTGAAAATGGATCTCGCCCGAAAAAAAATAGAATACAAACAGGATTCGAATTGAGTTGGCACGAGCGTAAACGTGCATTGTGCAAAATTTGAACGAAGCGGGGAAAGTCGCAGTAACTGACCGAAACCAAAATCTGCGAGATGGAAATTACTACTGCCTATCCCTGCCATGCAAAGCCTATCTGCTGGATTTCTATAGGTTTCGATAGGGGTAGGTTTGTAATTTCACCCACATGTGACATAACCGCCTCCCACCCGGATTCATACACGGTGGGCGCCAAAACACGGTGTGTCCTCGGCCGAAATCGACTCCCTCGCCGATTCATATTCATATACACGGTGGGCGCCAAAAACAAACTCTCGTCGGCAAATATTTGGTGTATGCGAGATTACCGTCCTATCGCCAACCGACTAACGTTGCTGTGATGTAGTAGAAATTTGGAACGGGGGCTAAGTTTGTAAATTTCCTCGCATTTGAGACAAGCGTGCCCTGAATACATGTTTCCCCCCTTCCTCTCTACCTCCCTTTTCCCCATCTGTACTCCGTGGGCGCCAAAACACCCTCTCCAACCCACCCTCCTCCGTCCGCCGCCACCCGCCACCCCATTCACCGCCGTCCTCCTCCACCATGCCGGAGCTGATACGTCGATGCCGCCATCCATTACAAGAGATCGACCTCTCTCATCCACGGCTTCGGACCGGGATCCTTGCATCCCGTCCTCTCGCTTCATCCCCGTCGTCCTCCACCTTGCCGGCACTGCTCCTATAACCGTCTCGTCCTCCGCGCCCTGCCGCCACCATCTACCCTCCTAGATCTGCTTCCATGCCGCTGACAGCCATCGCTACCGCAGCACCGTCAAATTCTCAGCAGATGCGTACACGGCGCCGCACCAGAGGCGGTACTCTTTCGTATCTGCTCAACTTATTTATCGCAGCAAGAAAATAGATCGCCACTGCTTTACTCTGATTTCTTGTCTTGGTTGCGAAGTTGCCTTTGTCCGGTTTGCACCTTCAGATCCGCCATGGCATGCTCAACACTATACTCCCAATGCTTATGGTTTTCCCATTTTATATTCTACACTAGTTAAATCATAGTAGACTAAATTTTTTAGAGCTCGTCGGAGTTCGCCGGTGCGAACAAAGGGGCTCAGGTGGTTGTTGGGCCTCGCCGAACAAAGAAAACTCGACGCGGGTGGGGGTTGGGGCGGGGGTGGGGGTGCGGTGGCGGAGGAACACGGGCGGTGGGTGCCGGTGGTCCGGCCGGCGGCCCGTGCGGTGTTCTGTATGGGAAGAATCAGAGACGAGGAAGAAGATGGGTTAGGAGACGTAGGATCTTCATCCAACCGCCTGAAATGGCTGAGAGACAGCTGGGAGTTGCATTCTTAATGCACTCTGGTTCATCATGTGTGGGCACTGCGCAACCAACATTTTATTATCCAAAATCTGCTTGCTCTTCTTTACCATGTTCCTCTTCCGTTCTTCTTTAATATGTACTCTTTCCGTTCCTAAATACAAGTCTTTGTATAGATTCCACCATGGACTACATATGGAGCAAAATGAGTGAATCTACACTCTAAAATGTATCTGCATACATCTGTATGTGATCCATAGTGGAAATCTCTACCAAGACTTATATTTTGGAACGGAGGGAGTTTGATAGTAGTACAGTATGTTCCTTGTACTGAAGATGAGCAGGGACATTTGTAGTGTAGAGGTCTATACGGTCGGTTGTGATGGACACTTTGAGCCTCTTTGATTCGTAGGATCTTGTAAACATAGGAATAGGATTTGTAGTGGCCTTCCCACTTGAATCCTATAAGAACAGCAAGGAAATGCGGGGAGCTGTGTCACCTTTGAGAGTTACACTGGTATTAACAGTACCGCACCTTCACTTGAAGAGAGCTGGTATCTGAAGCCTTTCTAGCCGTACCGGCAAACTAGCACATATATTCCAGCAAGTTCCACTTTGCTGATTTTACTCTGATGCTTAAGGTTTTCCCGTTATATCTACACTATGATCTTTGTATCTGCTTTGTGTCGCACTAGCAGCAGTCCACTCTTGAAGCTAAACACTACAATGACTCACAAAATTTGCACCAAGGCATTGGGTGCCATTCTGGATGCAATGAAACTCATACGCTCCCCACCTGTTGACTCTTCTTCAGAATATTATCCTAATGACTCTTTTTCAAAATTGCCACATATAGAGAGACAACATGGAATTGCATTTATTTGGGCGTTGTGATTCATCATGAGTGGGCAACCAACATTGTATGAAATGAAGCGGAACCTCAAGAATATGCTTCCTCTTCTGTTCTTTAACATGTTCCTCTTTGTTTATTCTGTATTTAGTACGTACAGTATGTCCCTTGTCACGAAGGGGCGTAGGGACATCTGCAGTCAATAGCTGATAGAGCTGGCCTGTACGTGATCGATAGGCTTTCAATTACTAGCGGCAATACAACACCGTATTTTCAAGCCAGTTCCACTTTCCCGATTTATATATCATGGTTATGGTGTACCCCTGTTATGTACACTATGATCTACCTAGTTGCTGTGTGCTCTTGTTATAATGGTTTGGCAATAAACTCTCTATACAGTATATTATGAACCTGTCATCTGCCAGCTATCCTTACTTATGGAGCCTATTTTTTTGTGTACTTGTGCCAGATTATATAAATGCATGCACCATATTACAGCACACATGAGATCTCTCATCAGAATCCAGTGATAGCACACAAGTGTTTACAGGGGCGCCCCTATATTACAATATCATCTGCATTACAAAGATAATCTCACAACTATTTATGTTTTCATGGTTCTCAGATATTATACGCAATTACAGTGAATATCAGAATCTGCGCATCAGAAGAATATTGTGGAACACTGCAATGACTTACAAAATTGGCACCAAGGCATTGAGTGCCATTCTGGAAGCAATGAAACTCATACGCTCCCCACCTGTTGATTCTTGTTCAGAATATCATCCTAATGACTATTCTAACCTCGAGGAGTCAAAGGCAGATGGTCTGTCATGTTCACCCATCAAGGTGCCTGTTCTAATTTGGCAAGGTTTTATTGATTGCGTGTATCTTGCATATGTTGTCTTGCATTTCTTCTAGTTTGTTGCACCACCATCTGTTATCAATACATATTCCATCTGTCATCATACCATGTTTTTCCACTCAAATGTTGTTCTTGTGCATCAAACATCAAAAAGTAAGAGGGTGATTGCCGAACCCGAAGGAGCACCTGCAAAGTCCTTGGAAAACGTGGTGGTGCTGGAGAAATTAGACAACGCCCCACTTATATTGGCTGTACAACCAGTGACACAAAACGTAGGACCGACACCAACAGACTGTACACATACTTCACTGGCCACACCACTAGCCCCACCACACAGGACCTGCACTCCAGCAAAAGGTATACCGACTTCATTTGCCATAGCACCAGTAGTACCATAGAAAAATCCCACTCCAGCAAAAAGTACAACAAGTCCATCGGCCGAAGACCTATCCCAACTGCAGAGACGGCCAATTCCTGCAGATTGGAACCCCATTCCATTTATTCCTAGTTTAAAAGACAATGCTTTCAATGTTGTTAGGGACTACGTGCATATATTCCCATCATGGGAAAATTATAGTGAAGACAAACACCATTTTCACATCTTCATGTCCAACTTACGTGTAAGTGCTATTATTCATGGTTATTATTTTCCTGTTTTCTGCTGATCGAACACATCAATAATTTACATTACATTGTTGTAACTAGGCGAGGGTCAATCTGGATAGTCATGACGAGCAAAGTTTGCTTGTGCTTTTCAAGGAAGCATAGCAGCAGTATCAGTGTTACCTGAGGAAATCACACTTTGATGGCAAGTCTATAAACGAATTTCCGGTGAAGTCTCCTATGCTAAATTTAGAAGACATTGAATGGAAAAACCTTGTTATGCACTGGTCTCGTTCCCAAGATGAGGTACTGTCTATGAAATCACATGACAATTTGAACTTCTACTTTTCCGCATGTGCTTTACGGATCTTTTTTGCAGGAAATCTGCTCGAAGAAGAACTCGGGTTTGAAAAGAACGACAAGATATCACAAATATGCTGCCCGCTGCTTTGCTCTTGTTAGTACCTGTTGTCCTGTATCACTGTACTTGCATACATACCTGGTTCATTATGTGATAGCAGTATGCATGATAGCCTGCTTATCAATTGTTCGCTCCAAATTATCTGATCTGTATGAATGGTTACATTAGTGTAGAATATATTCAATGCCAATGAATTTTTTAGCTCTACATTGTTCTTGTAAGTACATGATGTCCTTTATGAGTGTACTTATATTGACAGGTAGTTGTTCATGTACCATCACACTACAGCTTATTTTCCTTTGCCCTACATTTTCTACACATCAGATCTATATTTACTCTTACCATAAGGTTGGTACTGAAGAAGTTTAGCTGTGCATTGCTCTTGGCTTATGCCTTTTGCATGTATCCCTGCACATACATTTATAGCTACTTGGTTATGTAGCATCACTCTTCATCTTATCTTAAATATTCTCCATTTTTTCGTATATTATCACATCTATATATAATGTTAACAAAATGTAGAATAAAGGCAATGCTTATGAAGAAGATTATGTTGTAAACTTCTTGAATTGCCCCCCCCCATCAGCATGGACAAGGGCTTTATAGAGCCTGTCTTCACCAGTAATGTAAGTTTGTCCTTCTCAAGCCTTCAAACTTTGTTGTGTATATTTGGTTAGGCATGAATGCAACAACTGTTTATTTTTGGTGTTTGCATCAAATTGCATGTTTAAAGTTTATTATGTACTCCCTCCATTCCTAAATATAAGTCTTTCTAGAGATTTCAATATGCACTACATACGGAACAAAACGAGTGAATCTACACTCTAAACTATGTCTATATACATCCGTATGTAGTTCATATTGGAATCTCTAAAAGACTTATGTTTAGGAACGGAGGGAGTAGTTCATAAACAAAAGTTTGTCCTTCTCAATTTAAGTTTTTAGTTGTACAACCAAGTTCTTCTTCATACCATGTAAATTAAACTACACAGAGCAAGTGATCTTCTTTTGCACTGCATGTATGCTTTTGTTCTTCATCCGTAATCCAGTGGTGTGGTGAACCTACCCACTACAGCACAATGTCATATTCTGCAATGTCTTAACTATGAACAATGTCATATCATTCTACTATTATTTAAACTGTCTCTTTATTTGCCAATCTGAAATGGGATAAATTAACAGCACACTAACCATTAATACTAATGAATTCTTGATCTGTAATACAGTGGTGTCGTGAAGCTGCCAACTCCTTCACAATGTCATTTCCTGCCATGTCTTGACCTAAACAATACAATATTGTGTTAATGCATTTTAAAACTGTGTCACATTATTCGTCAGTAAGAAATGTGATGAATTGTCAGCACTGGTACTTTTATGTGCAAAACCTGTCATATGTCTGCTTGTTTATCTTTCAGAGTGAGGAAGATATAAGTGTTGAATAAGCGCAGTCTCATCATCTTGCTCAGGTGCTTGCGCTGCAGCTCGCCAGCAGAGCTAACCTTTCTTGAACTCTATTGAAGTGCTGTCAGTTTTGTATATTATTTTGTCGGCGTGTTTATTTGCACTGGTGGCGATCTTTGATGCCCAGTGCATGTTGTAAGTGCATCTAGTGCCACCCCTAGTTGGTTTTGGAGTATTGACGACAAAGTTGGTTGAGGGACTAATGCGTTTGTGAGAATTGCAGGATAACGCAGGTAGTGTCCCTCATTGATTTGGTTTACCTACCAGAGATGACCCCTAAAAATGTATGAAGACATTGAAGACAATGGTGGTATGAGAAGATATTCATATTGAAGACTATGACATGAGAAGACATTGCGTGAAGACTATAGAGCGCGAAGACTGTGTGGATTCGTTGCTTCCTTTTCTTCTTTGTTGAGTCATAGGAACCACCGTACTGTTAAGTGGGGTCCAAGTGAACTAAGTCAGAGTGACTGAAGTGATGCTCAACTCAAATCATATGTCTTCGAGCGAAGACAATGATAGCAAACCTTATCCAGAGCTGGATGAGTCAGCTTTGCTTGTAGCCCAAGTAAAGTTGCCGCGTGTGTTTGAAATCTGACCGTTGGAACACGTGTTAGTTCCTTAGTGACCCAGGGTCATTTTGGAAAAATCAGGTCGGGTTGCATAGTGGCTATAAATAGGCCACCCCCTACACCATAATTTGGTGGCTGCTCAGAGTTTATACACGGCTTTTGTCATTTGAGAGCAACCCACCTCGAAGCATTTGAGAGAGAGAGAAATCCTTGCGAGGACAAAGCCCAAACACCCAGAGCCAAAGAGTGTTAGGCATCACTGAAGTTTTTCTGTCTGTGTGACCTGAAGACTTATTACACTTGAGGACTGTGTATCCTCCAGCCGGTTAGGCATCGCGTTCTGAGCATCCAAGAGTCATTGTGGATTGCCGGTGAACAAAGTCTGTGAAGGTTTGGAAGTCTACCTTGAAGACTTACCAGAGTGATTGGGCGAGGACTGGGTGTCCTTAGATCAAGGGGAATAAGGTGAATACACAGTCTTCTGTGTTAAATCTCAGCCTCTCTAACCAGACGTATAGTTGTCACAACAACTGGAACTGGTCCAACAAATCCTGTGTCTTCAACAAGCAACTGGTTCTATCCCTTTCCATCCTTTACTTAAGTTTGTCTTTGTGAAGTCACTGCCCATATGTCTATCTGTTTGACTTCATTGTTTGACTACTACTGTTGATTGGCTTCATACTATCTTCCATCCTGATCCTTACTACTTAGTTGCTATTAGTCCTGTACTTTCACATCATTGCATACTTGACTATGGCTCGCTTAAGGTAGTTTATCTTCCGCTGCATATCAACTAGGTTATTTCTGTTGTTTGTCTTCTAAACTTCCAAGTTTTGAGGACTTTCACAAAAATCGCCTATTCACCCCCCCCCCTCTAGTCGATACTAGCACTATCAATTGGTATCAGAGCAAGGTACTCCCTTGTTCTGTGTGATTCGGTTTAACCACCTGGAGTTTCAGCTATGTCGACTGCAGGGATAATCAAAGTCTCCGCTGCTTGTCCGGTGTTCGATGGAACTGAATATCCCTACTGGAAGAATAAGATGCGCATGCATCTTGAAGCCATTGATGTCGACCTCTGGTATGTCGTCAAGAATGGCGTTCCCAAAACTGGTGAAGGTGTCACCCCTACTGATGTCAAAAAGTTCATTCAACTGGACTCGACTACAAAGAACATCATCTGTGGTCATCTGACCAAAGGACAGTATGGCCGTGTGAGTGCTCTGGAAACGTCAAAGCTAGTCTGGGACTGGCTGTCCAAGGTCAATGAAGGCGTCTCTACACAGAGAGACCAGAGGATCAGTTTTCTTCGCAATCTTTTCAATCGCTTCAAGAGAAACGACAATGAAAATGTCCAGCTCACATTTGATCGCCTCACTGATATCACAAATGAACTTCAAGCTCTTGGCGCAACTGATATTACCAAGCATGAAATCGTCAAGACACTGCTGAGATCACTTGACACCTCCTTTGACACCCTTGCCCTCATGATACAAGAACGTCCTGACTTCAAGACACTCGATCCGTCTGATATACTTGAAAGGCTCAACACACATGAGTTCCAGCTCTCTAAGAAAAGAGATATCTATGGCCCCAACTATGGCCGAACTCGTGCTTTGAAGGCAAAAGTTGTTTCCTCATCTGAAGAAGAAGAATCTGACTACTGTTCTGACGATCCTGAAGACATTGGAAGGGAGCTTGCTATGCTTGTGAAGAAGTTCCAGAAATTCACCAAGAAGAAAGGCTTCAGAAAGTCTTCACGATCCAGCTCAAGGAATGATGAAGCTTCCACCCATGATCACAAGAAGAGAACCTGCCACAAGTGCAAGAAACCCGGTCACTACATATCTAAGTGTCCACAATGGGAAAATGAGAAGAAGAAGAAGAAAAGCAAGGAATATGATTCCGATGACAAGAATAAAAAGAAATCCTCAAAGTCTTCTAAGTCTTCTTCTAAGTCTTCATCATACAAGAAGAGCTCATCTGGCAAGGCTCGTGCTTTTGTTGGCAAGGAAATGGATTCAGAGGAGGAGTCTGCTTCGGAGGAGGCGGAGGTGGAATCTGGAGAGGAGTCCGACCCTGGCGTTGCGAGTCTGGCTCTAGCCACAGCCTATATTGCCAAGTCCATCTTCAACACTGAAGGAAATGACTTCCACACCAATGCTGAAGCTGATGACATGGACAATCCTGCTCCCACCTACTGCTTCATGGCACGCGGTGCCAAGGTAAAATCACGCGATGCTTACTTTCAAACATCAAGTGAAGATGACTCTGATTGTGAATCTAAACCCAGCTACAAAACACTTGCTAAAATTGCTACTGAACAACAAAGGGCTATGGAACATACTCAAAAACTGTTAGACAAAAGCGATGACCTGTTGGACGCAGAAATGACACGTTCACAGTCCTTAGTAGAAGACATAAAAAAATCTTCATGTTAAGTACCAAGAACTTGAAAGTCTTCATGAGACGCTCTCAACCACATATAAAAAGCTCTCCTATGATTATCTTCAAAGGAAGCAAGAGCTTGAGAAATTGAAAGCGACTCATGAAGACCTTCAAACAGAGAATGAGTCACTTCGCGCTCAACAGATTAGTCCCGCTTAGGATGGATTTGAACCACCATGTTTAAAATGCATTGAGCGTGATAACGCTACATCTATTGCAGAATGTTCCACTGCTCCTGCTGTTTCATTGTCTTCAACTACTGATGTGGTTACTAACCCCTCTGCGGAGGATACCACTAGTATTGCTGATGAAAATGCTAGGTTGAAGACATTGCTTGAAACAGGGATGTACAAAAGTTTGAAGGGACATCAGACACTCTGCGATGTCCTCAAAAAGCAGATTCTGAACCGAAACCCTAGGAAAGAGGGTGTTAGGTTCGAGAGGAAAATGAATGCTGATGGTTCCCATTGGAAGCCTGAGCAGTATCCCAAAACCACATGGGTTGCTGCAAAGGAACCTTCAGTGGATCCATCCACTTTATCTGGATTTACCTGTGCTAATCCTATTATCATTGATGAATCCTTTGATGCAAACTATAAACTGTTCAAAAATCAGAATGGTGAAGTGGTTGCCAGGTATATTGGTACTAACTGCAGGAATGGACCTCCTATGAAGAAGATCTGGGTTCCCAAAAGCTGCCTTGAGAATCTTCCAATGAATGTCATCATGACACCACCAGGGAAGAAGACAAACCCCAGACCAAAGGCATCATATGGTCCAACCGCTACTTACGAACACAGGACTCACTTGAGTCACCCTCACGCCAATGTTTTGCAGGGAAATCATACTCAGACTCATTAATATGAGCATGTGTCTTCAAACCGCTATGTTCATAGAACTAAGAACTTTTCTGCTTATTCACATGAGTATCATTCATTTCCTGCAAGGCTATTTGCTATGGCTTCAAAGCCGAAATTCTCAGATGCTACACTTAGACTCATTGCTTCTAAGCCACCCCTGAAAATGTGGGTGGTGAAGAAGAATTAACTCTCTTTTGCAGAATGTGGTCTCCAGCCAGCAATCAATGGCGTCCGATATTATTGCTGGGGACCTAAAACATAAAGGGACGCATGATAAAATGACTTACTATGTATTCCACATATGAATCTCTTATCTGTCATACTGTGTGTTCTAATCTTGATCTATGCTGTGATAATCCTAGTATGCATAAAATGCTTATGCTTCACAACATACCTTGTGAAGCCTATCCTCCTAACTGCACTGTAGGGCATGTCACCAAAATCTTCAGAATGGATTATTGACAGCGGATGCACTAATCATATGACTGGTGATCGAAGTCTTCTCATGGACTCAACCTTACGTCCATCCGACAAGAGTCAAATCACATTTGCTGACACTGGTAAAAGCAAAGTATTGGGTCTAGGTAGAGTTGCAATCTCTAGGGATCAACACATGGATAAAGTGATGCTTGTTGAATCCCATGGGTTCAACTTAATGTCTGTCTCAATGCTTTGTGACTTAAACATGATTGTGCTATTTGGAACATATCGTTGCCTTGTACTAATGGAATCTGACAAATCTCTAGTCTTTGAAGGATATAGGAAAGATGATCTATACGTGGTAGATTTTTCAGCAGGTCCACAGCTTGCCGTATGTCTTCTCACAAAAGCTTCAGAGTGCTGGCTCTGGCATCGAAGGCTAGGACATGCTGGCATGAGGAATTTACACTCACTTGTCAAGAAGAAGCATGTCATTGGCATCAAAGATGTAAAGTTCAAGAAGGATCATCTGTGTGGTGCCTGTGAAGCTGGAAAGATGACAAGGGCAATGCACCCCTCGAAGACAATCATGACAACATCTCAACCCTTCGAGCTGTTACACATGGACTTATTTGGACCTACTCACTACTCCACCCTCACAACAACTGCCTGTCTCCATGGCTTCGTCATTGTTGATGACTACTCAAGATACACATGGGTTCATATAATTCTTTACAAGACTGAAGTGCAAGATGTCTTCAGGCACTTCGCAAATCGAGCAATGAACAATTATGGCGTGAATATCAAGCATATCAGAAGTGACAATGGCACTGAGTTCAAGAACACAGGACTTGATCTGTATCTGGATACAACGGGAATCACTCATGAGTTCTCTGCTCCGTATACACCTTAGCAAAATGGCATCGTTGAGCGCAAAAATAGAACCCTCATTGAGATGGCTCGAACAATGCTAGATGAATACAAGACACTAAGAAAGTTCTGGCCTGAAGCTATTGATACAACCTGTCACATCATCAACCGTGTTTACATCCACAAGCTTCTGGGCAAAACATCCTATGAGCTCCTTACTGGAAAGAAGCCAAATGTCAGCTACTTCAGAGTCTTTGGTGCTAGGTGCTGGATCAAGGATCCCCATCACAAGTCAAAATTTGAACCCAAAGCTCACGAAGGCTTCATGCTTGGCTATGGAAAGGATTCACACTCTTACAGAGTCTTCAACCTCTTCCACTAAAAAATCTTTGAAACAGTGGATGTGCGATTTGATGAAACCAATGGTTCACAACGAGAGCTCCTGCCAAACACACTTGATGAAGCTCCTTCCAGTGAATCTATCAAGCTGATGGGAACTGGTGAGATCATGCCCTCTGAAGCACAGCCTGAAGAGGAACTTATCATTTCTGCACCAAACCAACCTGAAGACAATGCTCAGGCCAAAGACAATACTTCCAATGATGACAATGATCAGCATGAGCAAGGTCTTCGTCCAGTTCATCCTCGTGTTGCAAATGAAGTACAAATTGAGAAGATAATTGACAACATCAACGCGCTTGGTCCTCTTACTCGCTCAAGAGGAACACAGTTAGCAAACTTCTGTGGGCACTTTTCATTTGTGTCAATATCAGAACCCAAGAAAGTTGCTGAAGCTTTTATGGAACCCGAATGGATTCAAGCCATGCAAGAAGAACTTCAACAGTTCAAGATGAATAATGTTTGGGAACTGGTCAAGCGCCCTGACCCTTGCAAGCATAACATTATTGGAACAAAGTGGATATATCGAAACAAGGAAGATGAGCATGGTCAAGTTGTCAGAAACAAAGCACGTCTTGTGGCTCAAGGATATACTCAAGTTGAAGGAATTGACTTCGATGAAACATTTGCTCCTGTTGCTAGACTTGAAGCTATTCGCATACTGCTAGCCTGCGCTAATCATCACAACATCTTGCTATATCAAATGGATGTAAAGAGTGCATTTCTCAATGGCAAGATTGAAGAAGAAGTATATGTCGCACAACCACCTGGCTTTGAAGATCCAAAACATCCTGATATGGTGTACAAGCTAAACAAAGCACTGTATGGCCTCAAACAAGCTTCTCGTGCCTGGTATGATACAATCAAAGACTTCCTAAAGAGCAAAGGCTTCAAACCTGGATCCCTCGATCCCACACTCTTCACGAAGACATATGATGGTGAACTGTTTGTGTGCCAAATATATGTGGATGACATAATCTTCGGCTGCACCAACCAGAAGTACAGTGATGAGTTTGGGTACATGATGCAAGAGCAATATCAAATGTCCATGATGGGTGAGCTGAAGTTCTTCCTTGGTCTTCAAATTCATCAGCAACGAAATGGCATCTTCATATCTCAAGAAAAATACCTCAAAGATTGTCTGAAGAAGTTTGGAATGGAAGACTGCAAAGGCTACACGACGCCAATGCCAGCCAAACACCATCTTGGTCCCGGCGACAATGGTAAAGAGTTCGATCAAAAGGTATACCGCTCCATGATTGGTTCGTTGCTTTATTTACATGCATCTAGGCCATATATTATGCTTAGTGTTTGCATGTGTGCTCGATTCCAAGCGGCACCAAAGGAATCGCATCACTTAGCTGTGAAGCGAATTCTTTGATATTTGGCTTACACCCCAACACTCGGATTATGGTATCCCAAGGGCTCAAAATTTGATTTGGTTGGATTCTCGGATGCTGATTATGCTGGTGACAAGATGGATCGCAAGTCTACATCAGGCACATGTCATTTTCTTGGTCGATCACTTGTCTGTTGGTCTTCAAAGAAGCAGAACTATGTATCACTCTCAACTGCTGAATCTGAATACATTGCTGCTGGATCCTGTTGTGCTCAGCTTCTATGGATGAAGCAAACTCTCAAGGATTATGGCATCAACCTGAAACAAGTACCTCTCTTCTGCGACAACGAAAGTGCCATCAAGATAGCCAACAATTCAGTCCAGCACTCGAAGACAAAGCACATTGAAATACGTCATCACTTTCTCAGAGATCATGTTATGAAGAAAGATATAGATATCATGCACGTCAACACTGAAGAGCAACTGGAAGATATCTTCACAAAGCCCTTGGATGAGAAAAGGTTTTGCAAGTTACGGTGTGAGCTAAATATCTTGGAATCCTCGAATGTCCTGTGATCAGGCACACATCCTAACACTTATGCATGTTGATGACTTAGATGTGCAACACACAAAGTAATGTATATCTTCAATCAATGAAGATTTACACTCTGAGTGTGAATACATTAACATGGAATTTGACTTCAGAGCGCCACGATAATTTTGTGCCGTGTCTGGGTCTAATACTTCCTATACGGTGGGTAACGCGACCACCAACTTTCTCTGTTTGAAGTGTTTCACTCATGGCGTTATATTGCAATAACTTCGCATTTGGTTTGTCTTTAGTTTCAATTTATCTTCATGATCTTCTACACTATGATGATTTGATTGTTTTCTGATATATATATATATATGTACTAGTGTTCTGTCCTCTACAGCATTCACTTATAGCTATGTCTTCAAGATTGGATCTTTTGAACTAAGTGAATGTGATCGGACCCTAACCTCTCTATGCTTCCTATCTCAAACTCTATCTGTCCAAATCATATGCATTCTATTGAAACTGTCGAATGTCTTCTCTGCGTCCTAGTCAGCAGAAGGCAAAGAGACAAACATTAAATATGTTTTAAATGACTTATCTTTATTGTTGAAATCCGGAGAAGCCGGAACAAAGTATGTTGCATGCTTTCCACGTACCCCTCAGATGTGAACCGCTAGGGGCACCAGCGTAATTGTGTTGTGTCTCTCACCTACTTATAAATACTTGTCCCCTGCGGTAAAGAAATCCTTCTTCCACCTCTCCACCTCCGTCAAAACCCTAGCGCCGCCGCTAGCTCACGACGACACCGGCGACGAAGCTCTTAGCTGCCGCGACTTCTCCGACGCCGTCCTCACGCCGGCCGCGGACATCATCCTCTCCGCCGTCACCGTAGGTGTCCTCTGTCGCCAAGTTAGGGCACGGTGGGCTGAACTGCTCGGTCTCCTATTCTTCCCATCCAGCAGTTCTTCATGCGGTAATTATAACTCTATTTTTACCACCTTTTTGATCTTCAAGATTCATCCTGTTTACCAAAAGTAGTTTCTGCATATTCAATGTTAGATCTATTATGTCTGCATCTCATACTGCCGAGTCAATTCACTTAGATTTCCTGTCTACTTTAATTCCTCACTTGTACTCATTCACGGATTGGTACAAATCTGGAACCAACTCACCTATATAAGTGAATGTCTTCGCATCATGAATTCAATATCTTCAAACTGATTTATCTTCAAAATCTTCTGAGAATGCATATGACCTCTTCCCATTCCCTCGCATCTCTAATGATGTCACAGGTACATGTTCGTGGGAGAATCCCTTGGTTCTCATAGTCTGCATTCGTTTGCAGAATACTTACAGCATCATATCAATTCTCCTGAAGCCAGTTCCTGCTTGACCAGCAAGCGTAAATCTCTGAAGCCTCTGAACGTATTGAAGCCATTCAGCTTGAAGTTCATGGCTACAGAAAAATCAGCAAGGAAAGGTGGCAGACAACGTCGTGGGGGAACATCAAGGGATCTACTTGATGATCTGGCAGAAATGTATAAAACAGATCCTGAAGAAGATTACAATCAGCGCAAGACTCGAATCCAATGGATTCGACGCTATTGGGCTAAACAGTGGTACAAGTACAAGTTTGTCTCCCAGGAGTACGCAAAGAAAAATGCTATCAAGAGCCCTTGGGGTGATATTCTCTATCGAGGCCTTCCCCCCAAGAACAAAGCTGAAGCCATTGCGCAAGAATTCTATCCTTGCATGGTCCGTGGACCATAGCCTGAAGAAGCCGACCCATCATCATTGCTCTGGTGTCGTGACGACAATCTCTTCAAGCGCAACTTCTAGTTTGCTAAGGCTTCGGCAAAGGAAAACAAGAAGTCACGGGGATTAGACTTCAATCCTGGTCCCTCTGCTCCCCGTGATGATGGCACACGTGAAGCTGAAGAAAACAGAATTGGCCCCTTTGCAAACCTTGATGGCCTCATCACTTACATCTTGGTCCAAGGTGCCAAGGTAGATCATTCTGATAATGATGCTGACACTGATGAAGCCTCAGCTCCTCCTTCAAAGCCACAGAAGTAAAAGAAGCTAAAGGCTTCTAAATCAGCACCTCCAAAAGCTTTACGCACGAAGCCTCTGGCCACTTCACCTCCTGAAGCCAGTGTGCAGTCTGAAGATCAATCCCGTTTCTCCAAGAAGACGGAGAAGAAAAAGCAACTTGTCAGGCATACTGATCAAGCCTTGACTTCTACCGCCATTCTGCATGAAGAACCCATTGATCTGTCAAGTGATGAAGATCTTGCTGATGCTCTTGAGCAGCTGATAAAGAGAAAGGAAGAAGCAGAAATCTTCAACAACTTGCCTCTCTTTGATGTGGCCATCATCCACAATTTCATTGATGAGTGGTTTGACACCCCCAATGTCAGCTTTGAAGATTTATAGCTTCCCATTGGCCTCAGTGTCGCCTTCAATGGTGCCATTGCTTCTGAGCTGGCTCTTGCTCAGCGAATCGTTGAGCTCAAGAACAAGATTGATTATGAGAAGGCTCAATTCAAGAAGCATGTGGCCAAGCTAAGTGTTCAAGACGTCCGAAACTTCAAAGTCATGCTGCATGAGCTTAAAGAAGCTTTTCTGAAGAAGCGCCAAGAAGCTCAAGGCTCTCGTGAGCGCATGAAGCGTTTGGCTGATAAGTGTGTGCTTGCCTACAATGAGGCTGACAAGCGCAAGTCACTTGGCCGTCCTGGCATTGACCCCAGGATGGCTGCAAAGAAAAAGAAGAAGCTTTCTGCTGACCAGCCTGCACCTTTAAGCCAAGAAGCCCCATGCATTATCTTCCCGAGCAACATGACTAGCTCGAAGCCAAAGGTCACCACAACCGCTTCTGAACAGAAGAAGACAATGGATGCCGAGGCTGAAGCCAGAAAGAGGAAGAACACCGAAGCCTCTGATGCCGCTCCCTCCAAGAAGAAGCGCAAGACCAAGAAGAGTTGGGCTGCTCCCACAGAGCCCCTTGTTGTTGAACCCATCTCAGTGGTTCGTCCTGCATCTGCATCTCAAGAACTTCGCATGACTGTTCATGTGCCTGCTTCCACAGAGGCTCCTGAAGCTGAAGATATACCAGCAGCTGAACCCACCGCTGCTAAAGACATTGGTCATGATGACAATGTTGAAGATGATGAAGTTCTTCCTCAGATCGAATATAATGTGGTATCATCTCCTGTTCGTACGAACAACGAAAACATCAGCATTGGTCGTCCTCTGACGCCAATTGCTCATGATGCATCGTGGGCTGATCACCCACAGCAACAAGACTTCCCCAGTACTCCCTAACAACAACAAACCACACCATCCTTACAGGTTGAACAGGATGAGGACCTGCCCACTCCATCTCCAAAGGCGTCGCCTGTACTTCAAAGGCTTCGCAAAGGACCAAGGCCTCAAGTCCCTCTTCCGAGCGTTCCAGAAGGAGAAGTGCACCGTCAACCTATTGCACGTCAAGTGTTCTCTGAAGCCACTCCAACTGTGAATGTCTCTGTGTCTGAAGCACAAGCTGCTGAAGACAATCCGGCTACATCAGCCGATGAGGAACGTCAAGAAGAACGTGTCCAAACTCCCCCCATGCCTGAAGAAACAGTTCATGAAGTGAACGTGTCTGTGCCTGACCCTCCAGCTCCTCAAGTGGAGGTTGAAAATCCTGAAGCTGCCACAACCAACGCAAGTGAAGCCAATGACGTTGTCATGGCTGAAGCTAATGTGGAGCTTGAACCAACCAGTCTGCCTGAAGCTAATGAGGCCACTACACCTGAAGCTAATGAGGCAACTGCTCCTGAAGCACCTGTTGTGCAGCCTGAAGCCTCAGCTGCTGCCACTGCTCCTGTTCCGCCCCAAGGCCCTATACAATCGAGCAAGCATACAACCATGGTGAGCTAATCACAGTAAGATGGCCCGTTCTGGTCCCTCCGCCTATTGTCTCTGGTCCTCAATTTGACTATCACATAGAGCATAGGCCTCAGGTCCAGAAGCCAAAGCCAAGACTGCCAAGGTTTCCAGGTACTGCCACATCTGTCGGGTCTTTCAATGCAAATGGCTTCAAGAGCCACAACACATTCTTTGACAGCTCAAAGAACCCCTACACGAAGCCAAGAATATCATCAGATCGGTTCTGGAGTCATCAGCAACGAAGCTATTACTCCTGTGTTCTGTATGATCAAGGGCGCATTTTCCCTCATATGCGCCTCGACACTGAAGCCATTACTGGACTGTCCTGCTTAGAAGAAGCACTTGACTACTTTCGTGATGCTGGGCTGCTCAGTTTTGTCACAGATAAAGAACACTGGAATGAAGAGCTATTTCTTCAATTTTATGCTACTCTGCACATTCGCGGCTACAACAAAGATACGAAGACATGGGTTCTCGAGTGGATGACCAGAAATGTTCATCATGAAGCCAAAGCTATGGATATCATCGAGCTTACAGGGCTAGCCACTCCTGGAGAACTATATGAACCTGACTGTCTGCTACACCACAATGCTGTAAAGAGTATCTTCCATAAGCCAGAACCCAATATGAGCCAGATGTTGAGCATGATGAAGCCCTTGCCATCTGACACTGAATATCCAACATATTTCTTTGTTGAAGACCTTGAGTATCTGCCTCGCACCATATATCATATCATCAGGCGAACTCTATGGCCTATCAAAGGACATTCATCAGCGGCCAAGCTTGAAGGAGCTATGAAGACTTTGGTCTTCTATATTCTCAATGGCATCAGCTTCAACACTCAAGAGTTCTTCATCAGGCAACTTGCTGCTTCCGGCTCTGACCTATTTGGTCTGAAGTTTTATGCTCCATGGGTCATGCGCCTCATCAAAAGACACGCATCTGTCAACTATAAGCCCTCTACTCGCAATCATATGATCTTTCTGCCAGAGGTTGATATGTCAGTTGAAGCTATATACTCTGACCCTGCCAAGAGGCCTCTTTGTCTTCAGAATGCGGAGCACCAAAGCTTCACTCAGCCTATTGTAGGTGTTCAAGCAGCGACACGAATCTATCCTTTGGCTGGAAACACTCGTCTGCCTCATCGAGCACCCATTGAAGCCACTGAAAGCACCATTGCACAAAGGCCTCGGAAGCGTTCTTGCTTTCTCAATGACCGAGAACTTCTTGTGGCCCTTCATCAGAAACATGATAAGCATCATTTCTGGCTCAAGAGACAGATGCAAAGCCTCTTGGTGGATGTCAATCGCATTCGCAACCTTGCCACCAAGAATGCCTTTGTTGCTCATGAAACTTGCCGGCGATCATGGAAGAGTTTGACCCTGCTCAGTGCTGAAGCTGATCTTCAAGACGATGGCTTCAATGAAAGATTCCAGTTTGACTCCACTCCTCCACGGACTGTTGTCCTACGTCGTACTCCATCTCTTGAAGACTCTGAATATTCTTCCTCTGCGGCAACGGTAAATGCCAGAGTGATCGATGATGAAGATGATGCTACTTCACCACCTCCTACTACTGCACGTATCTACACTGCACCAAGTTCATCTGCACCGCCACCCAATGACGACAACCCTGCTGCTTCACCTACTCATGTTGACGAGTAGATGCTCTATGTCTTCAAACCTTTTTGGTCCTTACTGACAAAAGGGGGAGAAGCGTATGAGTTGATAGTCTTCAAGCGGGTTCATATGGGCGGTTGCATTATATTTTGCTGCGTGCTTACAACTCTTGCCTTTTGAAACATTTGGTTCTCTGAGTTGTAACACCTAAACTTGATGGTCGTCTACTACTTATTTGCTTCACTGTGATGCGATGATAACTTTCGCACTTAGATCATTCTGCAGACGTCCATTTTTCATTATGCATGTCATTCTACTTGCTATATCAGTTCATGCATGATAAATTATCTTCATAAGTTGAAGTGGATCTCCACAAGTACAACCTGCCATGTGCATTTGCATTCCAAAAGCAAATTACTTACATGCACATCTTCAGGGGGAGCCCTTGCAACTTATGAAGACTATTTCCTATCCTTACAATTTCACATATTTATCCCCGTTGAAAACTTCAACCAGTTTGTCATCAATCACCAAAAAGGGGGAGATTGTAAGTGCATCTAGTGCCACCCCTAGTTGGTTTTGGAGTATTGACGACAAAGTTGGTTGAGGGACTAATGCGTTTGTGAGAATTGCTGGATAACGCAGGTAGTGTCCCTCATTGATTCAGTTTATCTACCGGAGATGACCCCTAAAAATCTATGAAGACATTGAAGACAATGGTGGTATGAGACGATATTCATATTGAAGACTATAACATGAGAAGACATTGCGTGAAGACTATGGAGCGCGAAGACTGTGTGGATTCATTGCTTCCTTTTCTTCTTTGTTGAGTCATAGGAACCACTGTACTATTAAGTGGGGTCCAAGTGAACTAAGCCAGAGTGACTGAAGTGATGTTCAACTCAAATCCTATGTCTTCGAGCGAAGACAATGAGAGCAAACCTTATCCAGAGCTGGATGAGTCAGCTTTGCTTGTAGCCCAAGTAAAGTTGCCGCGTGTGTTTGAAATCTGACCATTGGAACACGTGTCAGTTCCTTAGTGACCCAGGGTCATTTTGGACAAATCAGGTTGGGTTGCCTGGTGGCTATAAATAGCCCACCCCCTACACCATAAATTGGTGGCTGCTCAGAGTTTATACACGGCTTTTGTCATTTGAGAGCAACCCACCTCGAAGCATTTGAGAGAGAGAGAGAAATCTTTGCGAGGACAAAGCCCAAACACCCAGAGCCAAAGAGTGTTAGGCATCACTGAAGTCTTTCTGTCTATGTGACCTGAAGACTTATTACACTTGAGGACTGTGTATCCTCCAGCCGGTTAGGCATCGCGTTCTGAGCATCCAAGAGTCATTGTGGATTGCCGGTGAACGAAGTCTGTGAAGGTTTGGAAGTCTACCTTGAAGACTTACCAGAGTGATTGGGCGAGGACTGGGTGTCCTTAGCTCAAGGGGAATAAGGTGAAGACACGGTCTTCTGAGTTAAATCTCAGCCTCCCTAACCAGACGTACAGTTGTCACAGCAACTGGAACTGGTCCAACAAATCATGTGTCTTCAACAAGCAACTGGTTCTATCCCTTTCCATCCTTTACTTAAGTTTGTCTTCGTGAAGTCACTGCCCATATGTCTATCTGTTTGACTTCATTGTTTGACTACTAATGTTGATTGGCTTCATACTATCTGCCATCCTGATCCTTACTACTTAGCTGCTATTAGTCCTGTACTTTCACATCATTGCATACTTGACTATGGCTCGCTTAAGGTAGTTTATCTTCCGCTGCATATCAACTAGGTTATTTCTGTTGTTTGTCTTCTAAACTTCCAAGTTTTGAAGACTTTCACAAAAATCGCCTATTTACCCCCCTCTAGTCGATACTAGCACTTTCATATGTAATCTGCTGTCTGCTTGTGCTTTATTATCATAGTGGCGAACTTTGATGCCTAGTGGATGTAATATGTCATAGTTTCTTTATTGTATAGTCTAGGTTTTTTCTTATTAACGATGCTGCAGTTATTTTACTGTATATATATCCTATCTTCGCAGTAAAGCGGCCAAACCGTAAAATCACGGTACATAATCGGGCAGTCATGCAATCACAATGTATGATCCGCATCATGAGCCCCGTCAAACTGCCCACTAGTAGATTCGGGCCTTTAATAGGCCGAGTAACCCCCGGCCTCTTTTCACAAGAAAACTCAATGGGATTTTAGGAGGCTGAGAAGTAGGTTGGGCTTGAAACGTGCCGAACAGCTCACGGGCCGGCAACAGCCCGAATTGGACCCCGGACCATGATTGTGCGAATCAAATCACGGGCTTTTAACAGGCCAAAATTGGCCCAGTCCTTGTTTGGCCCAATCAGATATCGGCTGCGAGCAGGCCGGATGCAAACCAGGCCGTAGTTAGGCCCAACTATATGACAGGCTTTTAACAGGACGAAATTAATATAGGAATGAAATGTTAAATGGGCCCTTAACAGGCCAAAACTAATATCAGGCCGATTTACTAAATGGGCCTTTAGCAAGTGGGCCAAAAGCATAGCGTCCAGTTAACGGGCCATAATTGAGGCCGGAGCCTCTTAAAGGGTCGGACCTGATCTGGGCCGTGATTTGGCCCAGAACGTGGGAGGCTTTTAACGGGTCGGATCTTATATGGGCCATTATTAGGCCCGGAACGTGGCAGGAGATTAATGGACCGGATCAAATATGGGCCGGCATTTGGCCCAAAACATAGCAGCCAGTTAATGGGCCGGCCTACTAGGGTCCTCAAAATCTTGTGGGCCTACAGCTGGGACGGCCCATTAGTGTCGGCGAAAGCTTGTGGGCCTTTAGCTGGTCCGGCCCATTATGATCCGCAAGAATTTTGTGGGCCTTTAGTTGGGCCGGCCCTTTATGGCACACAAAAATCTTGTGGGCCTTTACCTGGGCCGGCCCATTATGGGCCGTGAAATCTTGTGGGCCTTTAGCTGGGCCAGCCCATTATGGTTCGCAAAATCTCATGGATGTTTAGCTGGTCCGGCCCATTATGCTTCGCAAAATCTTGTGGGCCCTTAGTTGGGCCGGCCCATTTAAACTTGATGGGTCGTGCCATGTGTCGACGTATCATAGGCGCCTTCTGTCCAATGAGTGGATGACATCTGTCCCAATGATGAGCTGACACGTGTTTCCTCCACCCAATGATGATTTTACACGTGGAAAATCCCCATTGGTCGGGGTTGTTAACGGGTTATCGGATCCAAAACCCGACCTGATAGCTTAATGGCATTCCGTTATGGTGGATGCCACGTGTCGGTCACCCTTGACGAAAGCACTTCTGTGACACGCGATATATCGTCATGGAAGTGGACACTTCCGTGATGATAATTTTGGTAATGTCACGGAACACTTCTATGACAGCACATGTATGACTATCTTGATTCTATCATAAATTTGTCATGGATGTACATGCATGACAGAAAACGCGACCTACTATGACAAACACGTATCATCACGGAAGTGTATTTTTTTGTAGTGCGAACAGCGACTAGCTCTTGCCGTATCATGACAGTCAGTTTTTGGCATTCTCTACTGAGGTGCTTGTCCGGAAGAACCGGGACACAATCGCAGTAGTTCTCCCAACGCTACCTTAGCCGATAGAGCGGAACGTAAGGTACCAAAACATGGGAGCCGGGCAAACCCAACTAATGACCCAAGACATGATTCGGAGCTGATGCATATAGTGCTATAAGTTCGGGGTGCCGAGCGACCGAAAAGGTGGTTGGACTTTGTTGCCATATCATAAATATTACGAAGCCCCTGGCATATTGGGGCATAACACGAGGCGTGGGCGCCGTTTATGACAGAAAGGCGTCAATGAGGAACGACGGCCGGTAAGTGTTATTTAAGTCTACGCATTGTAGTAGAGTGACATGTCTATGCATATAAGTACAAGTTATAATTATAAAAAGAGGTGTTTTTTGGCGGAACCTATCGTGGACGAACTGGAGGAGGCTGCGTGTGGATCCGAACTGTATCCAGACTGCCTCCCTTGGGGGTGTTATTTATGTGCTCCTTCCTTGTGCGTCCGAGCTGATTCCACGTCATCAGTCCTGTTCTGCACCGAGGTTAATCTGTAAAGACAAATGCTTAAGGGCAGCTGCATGTCCTGTGGTTAAACCGCGGGTGCCTGATCGGAGCCTGGGTGAACTAGGCTATCATGCCATAAGGTAGCTCGGACTCCTCAGTTGGTGTCCGGGTAGTTGGCTGCCGAATCAAAATTTGGTAAACAGGCACGGCTCGCTATTCCAGCAGCGGTAGGATTTCCACCCTGGAGGTGGAGTTCGGCCTTGCCCATAATTGTGACTATGTCACGCGGGACTGGCCTAATGTTATACCCCGTTGAATCAAGCCAACGTGGTTCGTCCCGGTAGTATGTGGTAATTACTGTGTAGGGAGGACAGTGCCGAAGGCTTATTCTTCGGCGTGGTATTTGTTTGGTGATCCGAAGACAACCATTAGTATGGTGGGCCAGTTAAAACTTGGCCTTTGCACCTTGCATCTTTGAGGAGATGTTGTTGATAGGTTTATGCCCGTGGGGTTCGTGTGAAATGGATCCCCCAGCTATTGGGTTGATAGTGAGTGCAATAAAATTGCTTATGGCTGATGTTGTCCGGACGGTCGATGTGGTAAGAGACGATCAGCCATATTTTTGGGGGGATCTTCCTTTGACCTCACCATGTTTGATTGGTCTTTCATTGTTTAGAACCTCCCTTCATTGGTTCTGGCGCACGACCGGCCGTTTTGCTTTGAGGATCTGGCATTCTCTATTGGTATGCTTGGCCGCCCTTCTAGGGGTACCATGGATTTCACATGGTTGATCGAGTATGCTGCTTGGGCTGGATGGGCTTGAGCTGCTCTTTTTCCGCTGACCGGATCGGGGGCCGCTGAATTCGGCACCAACTTTCCTGACTTGACATTTATGACGATTGCGCCGAGGCTTGAGGATGTTGCTTCGTGTTTCCTGCGTATTGTCCTGGAGCGTGGTGATTTACTGGCGTTGGGGTGTGCGCCTTAGATTCTCCTTCTTTGGCTGAGGTAGCGAATTGTGCTGTGTGTGCTCTTTGTCGAGGCGGTCGAGTTCGTATACCTCGGTGGCCAGGACCTTGGTCCATTTGTCAGTGAGCACATCTTGGTCAGTTTTGAGCTGTTGTTGCTTCTTTTGCAGGCTCCTCGCAGTGGCCATAAGCCGTCTCTTGAAGTGAACTTGTTTCGCGGGATCCTTAGGCACGCCAAATTCATCGTCGCCGAGGCACAATTCATCTTCGAAGGGGGGCGTGTAGTTTTTGCTCACCGAGTATCCATCCGTCACTTGTCTGGCCTGCTCGAAGGCAGGCTGATCCGGCTTGTATTTATCTTCGGCATCTTCTGGATTGTTTTTGACTGTTGTGCCGGTATTGTTGTGGTGGGGCTTGGAGCGGCGCTGGCGACGCCCATGCTTTTCTTTCTTCTTTGAGGGGTTATCCTCCATTGCCTCATCGCCATTGGTTTCTTTCGGAGTGTCCACCATATATCTGTCATAGGAAGAGGTGGCTGTCCACCGCCCCATGGGTGGTGGTTCTTGTTCTTCTCCTACATCGTCGTCCAAACCGTCAATGTCTTCCGAGTGGGTGGTGGGTGGTGGGTCAAATCATCGACCGTGGCTATGAAGTGGGTGGTGGGTGGGCAACAAATTCCCTTGTCGCCGGCTTCCCACTCGAGACGGACATAGTTCGGCCAAGAATCTCATGACAAAGAGAGAGATTTTAATGAGTTTAGCATGTCGCCAAAGGGCGAGTGTTAGAAGATATCTGCAGCGGTGAACTCCAGTACCGGAGCCCAACCAGGTTCGGCAGGCTCGGAGGTGCGCGGACTGGAACCTGCAGCCGGATACGAGTCCGGGGGTCCAGTGTCACAGGCTTCCTTGGGGGTGAAGACTGTGTTCGGCTCTACCGCCGATGGGTGTGCGGCCTCCGGAGCGGGGTCCATCCACCCATCCCCGGGCGGTGCAATCTGCCTCAGATTTAGGTCTGGGACTCCTGCAAGGGCTATATCCCGAGCACTGTCCGACAGCAGGTCTAAGTCGTGCACATCGTGACTGTCCGGCGCTCCTGGCATTGGCCCGAATCCATTGAAGATCGAGTCTCTGCGGATATCGGCCGTGTAGTTTAGGTTTCCGAACCTGACCTGATGGCCAGGGGTGTAGCTATCTATCTGCTCCAGATGGCCAAGCGAATTGGCCCGCAGTGCGAAGATGCCAAACACGAAGATCTGTCCGGGGAGAAAGTCTCACCCTGGACCGCGTTGTTGATGATTGAAGGAGCCATCGAGCCTTGCAGCAACGACACAGAGGAACTCTCAGTGAAAGCACCAATGTCGGTGTCAAAACTGGCGGATCTCGGGTAGGGGGTCCCGATCTATGCGTCTAAGGCTAATGGTAACAGGAGGTAAGTGACACAATGTTTACCCAGGTTCGGGCCCTCTCGATGGAGGTAAAACCCTACTTCCTGCTTGATTGATATTGATGATATAAGTGTTACAAGAGTTGATCTACCACGAGATCGTAGAGGCTAAAGGCTAGAAGCTAGCCCATGATGATTATGAATGTTGTGATCGTCCTCATACGGACTGAACTCTCCGGTTTATATAGACACCGGAGAGAGCTAGGGTTTACATGGAGTCGGTTACAAGGAAGGAAATATAATATCTGAATCACCAAGATTGTCTTCCACGCAAAGGAGAGTCCCATCCGGACATGGGACGAAGTCTTGAGTCTTGTATCATCAAGTCCAACAGTCCGGCCAAAGTATATAGTCTGGCTGTCCGGATACCCCCTAATCTAGGACTCCCTCAGAGACCCCGCAGAGCAGGATTAGGGGTGTTATCTCCACGGAGAGCCCTGCACCTGGGTAAGACCCGGCGTCGTTTGCGGTCTTGCCTACTCCTGCTTCTAGAGCCTGGCAACGTTTTGTTGACCCCCCTACATGATTAGCCACCCGTTGGCATATGCCGAGGAAATACCATGACATTCGGCGCCCACCGTGGGGCAAGGCGCACCGTTGTCCGGAGAGATGTTCTGGACGGGAACCCGTTTCCTTCCCGTGAGCGCAGCCAGCCCGGCTCGTCTGATGGCGTTTGCACCAATGATCTACGCGGCATGGAGGACGCCTGCGCCGCAAGCTCCCTCACCGATCTCCTCGGCGGCGTCCACCTCACCAACGAGCCTGCCCCCGATGTGAGTTTGGCCGGCTCCAAGAGCTGCCTCGTCGACCTCCTCAGCAAGCTCCACATCGTCGATGAGCCCGCCTCCGACCTAGAGTGTGTTGGCTCCACCGACCCGCCCGTCGAGATGGTCATCAAATCCGACCCGGTAGATGCCTACCCCGACCACATAGATATCATCAACGATCCGCTCCCTTGCGCGGACAGCATGACCAGTGCCAGCACCGTCATAGAGGTGCTGGTCATCAGTCAGGACGGAGCCTCGACCGGAGTGGACCAGCATCCGATCTGTTCGACCCTGCGAGCCCTTGCCACTCTGATCAAGGACAGCACGGACAATGCAACCCTGGAGGCACACCACCTTTCGCTCCTCGATAGCGCCAAGCAGCTGGCCGCTGCGAAGTGCCTCGCCGAGGCCTACCAGCGCAAGCTTGACCACGCCGTAGGCGGCACTCCGGCTACTGGAGAGCCCAGTTGGCTGGGCGCAGTTCGGCAGCACGGCGCCACCATCGCTAGCATCTTCGAGGCCCGTCGCCCTATCTACACCACGCATGTTGAGAACCTGCATGCCGCCCAGGCGGCAACAGAGGAATTGGATAACCAAGAGGGCGACGAGAGACGCCACATGAAGGAGCGCCTTCAACGGCTCCTCAATGCGGCCGCCATCCAGCAGGAAGCCGCCCGTCGCGCGCAGAGCCCGACATGCCAGATGAGACCCGCCTCCATAGCCGAGAGCACGACGCGACCTCTCGGTCCCCGATAGGCGGCCGAGGCAACCCGGAGCCAGCTGCTAGCCGCAGTTGGTGCACACACATCTCGATTGAGCGCGACGCTGACGACCGCCCCAGAGCAGTGGAATGGCGCAAAGACTGCCCGCTTCCCCCGCGCAGGGAGAGGCGTGCTTCCCCGCCGCCTGTTGGGCACCGACTCTCGGAGACCGGATAGGTCACCGGGAGGGAATTGGAGAGAATGATGCCCGCCACCGAATTGACCGGCTTGCTCGATCCCCGGCGATAGAAGAAGAAGATGAAGTTGGCCCACGTTGTTTCGGCCCCCGCATTCGCGACGAGCCCTTTCCCAAAGGGTTCTCTCTCCCATGAGATACACCCAAGTACAACGGCTCCGTGAAGCCGGAGGATTGGCTAGTGGACTACTCCACCGCAGTCAACATAGCAAGCGGCAACAGACGCGTTGCCGTGAAGTATGTTCTGCTCATGCTCCAGGCCACGGCCCAGACATGGCTGAACAGTCTCAAGCCGTACATCGTCAATAGCTTGGTAGACTTGACCGAAGTGTTCATCCGCAACTTCACCAGCCCGTACAAGCAGCCTCCGAAGCCTCGCCAGCTCTCCATGTGCGTCCAAGGCCTGACTGAGTCCACCCGCGATTACTTAACGCGGTGGGGTGAGCTGACCAACTCCTACGAAGGGGTGCACGAGGTGCAGGCCATAGAGTACTTCATGTCCGAATGCCGAGAGGGCACCTTGCTCAAGCACAAGCTCCTCTCCGACGAACCAGCAATCCTTGACGAGCTGCTGATCATAGCAGACAAATACGCCATGGTCGACTCCTCCATGAAGTGGAGCTCTGGGTGGACGCGACCGAGAAGGTGCTCCCTCCGGCATCCCAAACGCCGGCTGGTGACGCCAACCGGCGCCGACAGAACGTCAACAAGCGCAAGGCCCGGCAGCCGGCTTCCAGCAGCCGGCACGTAGCAGCAGTCGAAGATCAGCAGCTGACTGGTCAGCCCAACACCAAGCGGCAGGAAACTGGCAAAGGAGCATGGATGCCCGTCCTCTCCTTTGAGAAAACCCTTGACGCCCCATGCAAGTTCCATAGTGGCGCGAAGCCATCCAACCACACCATTCAGAAGTGCAACTGGCTAGCTCGGATCACCAAGGGCGAGGCCCTCCCGCCTCCCCCGCCAGTCGGCCCTCCAGCTCGAGCCGTTCAGCAGCCAGCAGCCTGACCAGTCGGCACCATTCGAGACGAGTTCCCTGAAGAGCATGTCACTTACGTTGTCTTCACAAGCCAAGCCGTCGACAAGCACAGTAGGCGGCAGCAACATAAAGAGGTCAATGCTGCTAGTACAGAAGCCCCCACCCACATGCACTGGTCCGAGAAGCCCATCACTTGGAGCCAAGCTGACCACCCGGCTGTGATGCCCAACCCGGGTTCATATGCCCTGGTGCTCGAGGTGACCTTTGCAACAGAGAGACGGAACTGCCATTCCGGCCGAGTGCTGATAGACGGCGGCAGCAGCATCAATATTCTATATAGAGACCATGGACCGACTGGGCATCAAGACCAAGCAACTTTAGCCAAGTCGGACTATTTTTCATGGCATAGTCCTAGGCCTGCCCTACTCCCCAGTCGCCAAGATAAAGATTGACGTCCTCTTCGGCGACAGAGATCACTTCCGCCGTGAGCCAATCTGGTTTGAGGTGGTTGGCCTGGAAAGCCCTTATCACGGACTCTTGGGCCGCCCTGCGCTCGCCAAGTTCATGATGGTCCCTCACTATGCATACCTGAAGGCCAAGATGCCAGGCCTCAAGGGCATCATCACCGTCGCTAGAGATTACAAGAAGTCACAAGACTGTGCAGCTGCCAGCAGCCGGCTGGCCGAGTCCCTCGTCATAGCTCAAGAAAGATGGCTCGTCGATCGGATGGTAGGAATGGCCAGCGAGAAGCCGGCCATGCCGACTGATCCCAAGGAAGTTGAGTCAGGGGCCTCATTCCAACCAGCCAAAGAGACCAAGCGGATCCCCTTGGACCCAGACCACCCAGAGAGGCTTGCTGTCGTGGGCACTGGCCTCGAGAGCAAAAAGGAAGGCGATCGAGCTCATCGATTTCCTCCATGAGAATCGAGACATCTTTGCATGGTCCCCCAAAGACATGCTGGGTGTCCCGATGGATCTCGCCGAGCACAAACTTCATGTAAGGTCAGGTGCCAAGCCGGTCAAGCAACCCCTCTGCCGCCTGTCAGAAGAAAAAAGAAGGATTGTTGGAGAAGAAGTCGCCCAACTACTAGCAGTCGGATTCAGTATGGAAATGTTCCACCTTGACTGGCTCGCCAACCCGGTCCTTGTGCTGAAGAAGAACAACAAGTGGCGCATGTGCATTGACTACACCAGTCTCAACAAAGCCTGCCCAAAGATCCATTCGCTCTGCCGTGAATAGACCAAGTGATCGACTCCACAACCGGATGCGAGCTGCTGTCTTTCCTTGATGCCTATTCCGGCTACCACCAGATCAAGATGGATCCGGCTGATCGACTGAAGACCGCCTTCATCACGCCATTCGGCGCATTCTGCAACATCACCATGACGTTCAACTTGAGGAATGTCGGCACCACCTTCCAACACCATATGCAGAAGTGCTTGCTCAAGCAACTCGGACGCAATGCCCACGTTTATGTGGACGACATTGTGGTGAAGACGGAAAAGTGTGTCACCCTGATGGAAGACTTGAAGGAAACCTTTGAAAATCTGCACTGTTTCAACATCAAGCTAAACCCGGAGAAGTGTGTCTTCGGTGTGCCAGCTGTCCAGCTCCTGGGCTTCCTTGTCTCAAAACACGGCATCGAGTGCAACCCTGTGAAGATCAAGGCCATCGAGAGGATGGAGAAGCCCACCAAGTTGTGTGATGTGCAGAAGTTCACTGGGTGTCTGGCGTCCCTCAGCCGCTTCATCAGTCGGCTAGGAGAAAAGGCACTCCCTCTGTACCAGCTCATGAAGAAAACCAGTTGCTTCGAGTGGAATGACCAAGAGGACGCTGCCTTCCTCCAGCTCAAGCGGATGATGTCAACACCGCCTATCCTGGCGGCTCCGGCTGCTAAAGAGCCCATGCTCCTCTACATCGCCGCCACCAACAAAGTTATCAGCACGATGATCGTTGTTGAGTGCCCAGAAGCCGGCAAGGCACAACCGGTCTAGAGGCCAGTATATTACCTGAGTGAGGTCTTGTCGGCCTCCAAGTAGAATTACCCCCACTACTAGAAGATGTGCGATGGCGTGTACTTTCCCGCCAAGAAGCTGAAGCAGTACTTTCAAGAGCACTCGATCATGGTGTCTGCACTTCTCCCCTTGCCGAGATCATAGGCAACAGAGATGCCTCGGGCCGGGTGGCCAAGTGGGCCATCGAGCTGGCTCCTCACACCATCTTCTACCAACCCTGCACCACCATCAAGTCCCAAGAACTGGCCGACTTCCTCATCGACTGGGCCGAGTCCCAGTACCTGCCGCTAGCTCCGGACTACACACATTGGCGGATGCACGTTGACGGCTCAAAGATGCACATCGCTCTGGGAGCCGGCATCGTCCTCACCTCTCCCAAAGGCGACAAGCTGAAGTACATGCTGCAAATCCACTTCACCGCCTCCAACAATGTAGCCGAATACGAAGCACTCATCTTCGGGCTCTGACTGGCTAAAGAAATCGGCATTCGTCGCATCCTCTGCTACAGAGACTCGGACTTGGTGGTCCACCAGTCTTCTGGCGACTGGGATGCCAAGGATGCCAACATAGCAAGCTACCGCTTCTTCATCTAGCAGATGAGTGGCCACTTCGAAGGGTGCAAATTCATTCATGTGCCACGGGCCGACAACAACGCAGGAGATGCTCTCGCCCGCATCGGCTCTACCCAACAAGCTATACCATCTGGCGTCTCCCGTGAGTGCCTTCGCAAGCCGTCCATCAAGCCTTCACCAGAGTCCAACTCCATCTTCGTGCCGACTGCCCCAGGAGCAGCCAGATCTGGCTCGGGGACTTCAACAATTGGTGCAGGGACTTCAGCGGCCGTCTCGGGGACTTCACCAAGCGTCCCGGGGGCTGCAGCACCAGCACCTGGCCCAGCACTCCCAGCAAGCGGCCCGGGGGCTGTTGCAGTTGGCCAAGGGACTTCATCAGCGCCATCCGAAGCGGCCAACTCCATCCCACCACCTCCCAACCCGGCCCCCTCGTACCAATCATCGTGTTCACAGTGGTGGCGGCCCCATCTTGGGCACAGCCCATCCGCGACTATTTGGTCAGCCGCGTGTTGCCAACAGACCAGGTGCTAGCAAGATAGATCCAGCACAGAGCAGGCTCCTGCACCATTGTCAGTCAAGAGCTTGCAAGGCGGAATGTGACTGGCATCCACCAGCGCTGCTTAGAACCACAGAAAGGCATGGAGATACTTAGAGATATACATCAAGGTGAATGCGGCCACCATGCCGCCTCTAGGTCCCTTGTGGCCAAAGCTTTCTGCCATGGATTCTTCTGGCCTACTACTTTGGATGATGCCAAAGAATTATCCAAGAAGTGCAAGGGGTGCCAGGTGTTTAGCGCCAAGCAGCACCTGCCCGCCTCTGCCCTCAAGACCATCCCCATCCCTGGCCCTTTGCCGTCTGGGGTTTGGATATGGTAGGCCCGTTCAAGACGGCACGCGGAGGCATGACCCATCTGCTAGTCACCGTGGACAAGTTCACCCAGTGGATAGAAGCAAAACCAATCAAGATGCTGAATGGTCCGACTGTTGTCACATTCATCGCCGACATCACTGTCAGATATGGCATTCCTCACAGCATCATCACCGAAAACGACACCAACTTCGCCAAAGGTGCCTTGGCCCGTTTCTGCGTGAATCAGGGCATCCGACTGTACTTAGCGTCTGTTGCCCATCTGCAGTCAAACTGCAAGGTGGAGCGAACAAACATCCTCATCTTGGTTGGCATCAAACCCTGCCTGATCGAGTCGCCAGAGCGGTCAGCCAGCTGCTGGATTGACGAGCTGCCTACCGTCGTCTGGAGTCTTCGAACCACGCCGAACAAATCAACCGGCTTCACGCCTTTCTTCCTCGTGTATGGTTCCGAGGCGATCATCCCTACGAATATCGAGTTCGACTCGCCTCGGGTTACCATGTACACAGAGACGGAGGCTAAAGAGGCGCGAGAAGATAGCATCGATCTGCTGGAAGAGGCCCGACTGCTAGCATGCAGCCGGTCCGCCATCTACCAGCAGAGCCTGCGTCACAACCACAACAAGAAGGTCCGGCCGCGATCTTTCCGTGAGGGTGACCTTGTACTCCGCCTGATCCAGCAATCAGCCAGACATCACAAGCTGGTGGCACCTTGGGAAGGCCCCTTCATCATCAGCAAGGCCCTGGGCAACGACTCATACTACCTCATCGATGCCTAGAAGCCCAGAGCATGCAAGAGATGCACAGCCGACAAAGAGACGGAGCGGCCATGGAACACAAATCTGCTCCGCCCGTTTTACAATTGATTCGAGCGTACATACCACGCTAACTTTTGTATTAAGTAAAAGTATGTCTCCAATGTATCTATAATTTTTATTGTTCCATGCTATTATATTACCCGTTTTGGATGTTTATGGGCTTTACTTTACACTTTTATATCATTTTTGGGACTAACCTACTAACCGAAGGCCCAGCCCGTGTCGGGGAAACTGATCCACGAACACCTATGGGACCGGCGGACCGAGCCCCTTTCGGTTCGGCGGGGGGCGGAGATCGCACGAAGAGCGGATCGAGGCGAAGCACGCGAGCAGTTTACCCAGCTTCGGAGCTCTCCGAAGAGATAACACTCCTACTGCTGCATGTCTGAGTGTATTGAGTTCTTGCTCGGGAGCACTGAGTGCTACAGTACACACTAGCTGCTAACGAGACCGAGCGTGAGTGTTTTTCTGCCCTCCAACCCCCCTCTATGTTGCGCATGGGCCTCCTTTTATATGCTAAAGGGGTCTCCGACAGGTGGCAACGTAGACAAGGGTAAAAATGAAAAAGGAATTGCGGTTGGTACAACTACCTGTACAGTGTATCATACCTAACCCTGACGGCAGGGGACAAAGGCATTAAATGACCGTCTGCGTCGCCCAAATAGTGCAAAAAGGGACCGTCAGGGACGCCACTGCTCGCCACGATGGCAGTCTTGTCAGCGTCGCTTGCCACCGCACACCGCTGGCTGCACAGCCTCTTGCCACGCGCGCCTGGAAAGGCCCCAGGGTGACATGTTGGTGGATGTGCTGGAGCGCGGGTACAGAGTGGTAGCTTGCCGCGGCAAGCGCCTTGCCGCGGTTGTTGTCTTGTTGCGTCCGGAAGCTTGTCGCTCACCGGGCCTTGCCGGGATGCGTGGCGCGTCGCGGCAAGTTCCTTGAGATGCCTTGGTTGGCCTTCCCGGCAAGCTCCTCTTGCCGGGGCCTTGTCTCCTTGGCTTGAATACTTTGTTCTTGAATGGCTCCAAAGGAACCACGGAGGACCTTGGCGGTCACCCAGCAAGCCTTGCCGCGGGGTGCTGCGACTGCCCGTGCACAAGTTCGGGATACTAGGGTACCCCTACTCTAGTACACCGACAGCCCGAATTGCTGTTTTTGCCTATTTCAGTGTTTCGCAGAAAAGGAATATCAAACGGAGTCCAAACGGAATGAAACCTACGGGAGCGATCTTTTTGGAACAAACGCAATCCAGGAGACTCGGAGTGGACGTAAATCAGTAAACGAGGCGACCACAAGGGTGCCCGGCGCGCCCCCCACCTCATGGGTCGCTCCTGGCTCAACCGACCTACTTCTTCCTCCTATATATATCCATGTACCCCGAAAACATCCAGGAGCACCACGAAAAACTATTTCCACTGCCGCAACCTTCTGTATCCGTGAGATCCCATCTTGGAGCCTTCGCCGGTGCTCCGCCGGAGGGGGAATCGACCATGGAGGGCCTCTACATCATCTCCAAGGCCTCTCCGATGAGTTGTGAGTATTTTACCACAGACCTTCGGGTCCATAGTTATTAGCTAGATGGCTTATTCTCTCTCTTTGAATCTCAATACAAAGTTCTCCTCGATCTTCTTGGAGATCTATTTGATGTAACACTTTTTGCGGTGTGTTTGTCGAGATCCGATGAATTGTGGGTTTATGATCAAGTTTATCTATGAGAAATATTTGAATCTCCTCTGAATTCTTTTATGTATGATTGGTTATCTTTGCAAGTCTCTTCGAATTATTAGTTTGGTTTGGCCTACTAGATTGATCTTTCTTGCAATAGGAGAAGTGCTTAGATTTTGGTTCAATCTTGTGGTGTCCTTTCCCGGTGACAGCAGGGGCAGCAAGGCACGTATTGTATTGTTGCCATCGAGGATAAAAAGATGGGGTTTATATAATATTTCTTGAATTTATCCCTCTATATCATGTCATCTTTCTTAATGCGTTACTCTATTCTTCATTAACTTAATACTCTAGATGCAGGCGGGAGTCGGTCGATGTGTGGAGTAATAGTAGTAGATGCAGAATTGCTTCGATCTACTTGCCACGGAAGTGATGCCTATATACATGATCATGCCTAGATATTCTCATAACTACGCACTTTTCTATCAATTGCTCGACAGTAATTTGTTCACTCACCGTAATACTTATGCTATCTTGAGAGAAGCCACTAGTGAAACCTATGGCCCCCGGGTCTATATTTTATCATATAAGTTTCCCATCTACTTTTACTTTCCAATCTATATCATAAAAATACCAAAAATATTTATCTTATCTTATTATCTCTATCAGATCTCACTTTTGCAAGTTACCGAGAAGGGATTGACAACCCCTTTATCGCGTTGGTTGCGAGGTTCTTGTTTGTTTGTGTAGGTGCGTGGGACTTTTGAGGAGCCTCCTAATGGATTGATACCTTGGTTCTCAAAAACTTAGGGAAATACTTACGCTACTTTTCTGCATCACCCTTTCCTCTTCAATGGAAAACCACCACAGTGCTCAAGAGGTAGCAAGAAGGATTTCTGGCACTGTTGCCGGGGAGGTCTTCGCTCAAGTCAAGACATAACAAGTACCCATCACAAACTCATCTCCCTCGCATTACATTATTTGCCATTTGCCTCTCGTTTTCCTCTCCCCCACTTCACCCTTTCCGTTTTATTCGCCCTTCTTCTGTTTGTCTTTTCATTTGATTTGATGTATTACTAGGCTCGTTTGCTCATTTGGTTGGAATAGTTGTTTATTTATTGCTAAACAGAGAACCTAAGATCTATGGATCCTCATCCGCTTGCCAATCTTTTTAAGAGATCCAATTATGATGAACCAAATTCTAGTGATTTGAGTGCACTAGATTATCTTTATGAGGTTTTGCTTGAAATTCGTGAATCTGAAAATTGTGATGAAGAAATTTATGAAGAGAATCATGATAGTTCCTTCAATGAAAAGCATGATTGCAATGATGTTATTATAAATTCTCTTAATGTCAATTGTGTTAATGATATGCCAAACCTCAAACTTTGGGATGCTAGTTTTGCTATGACTACTATTTGTTACAATGATCATGATTGGGGTGATTCTTCTTATGATCTTGAAAATTTGTTTAAGCCCCATGATGAATATGAGATTGATAATAGTATTTACAATAATATTGAAAGTGGGTTTGGGAGAGTGTCAACTTTAGATCCCACATATTTGGAGCATGTTCAATCTTATGGTATTTTTGATAAAAGTGGGTTTGGAGAGGTCATGACTCTAGTTAATGATAATCCCACTATTTTTGAAGAGTGTCAACTTCACATGCATGTGGATCGTGTTGAGAATATGTTATGTGATAGCTATTTTGTTGAATTTGCCTATGATCCAACATGTAATTATTATGAGATAGGAAAATATGGTCGTAGAAATTTTTATCTTACTATTTTACCTCTCGTCATGTTGAGCTTGCTATCATCTCTTTCTTCTTCCTTGCATATGCTAGTTTTTGCTTGCCTTGCAAATTTGTTTGCTTATAATATGCCTATGCATAGGAAGTATGTTAGACTTAGATGTGTTTATCACATGTTTCATGATGCTCTCTTTGCGCTTCAATTCTTGTCTCTCATGTGAGCATCATTAAAATAATCAATGGCTAGCTAAAAGGCTTTAAAGAAAAGCGCTTGTTGGGAGACAACCCAATATTTTTCCTTGCTGTTATTCAATAAATATTTCATCTAGCTTATGTTTAGATGTGGTTTTATGTCTTTATTAGTGTTTGTGCCAAGTAGAACCTATAGGATCATCTACGGTGCTAGTTAATTTGATTCTGCTGAAAAACAGAAACTTTTTCACGCACTAAAATAATTTTAATAAATCAAATGTACGTGATTTGAGTTGATTCTTTTTTCAGTAGATCAATATACAAATTTACCATGACTTCCTATTTTGGTAGGATTTTTAGAGTTACAGAAGTATTCTAAAGTTACATATTACTACAGACTGTTCTGTTTTTGATAGATTCTGTTTTTCGTGTGTTGTTTGCTTATTTTGATGCATCTATGGCTAGTATAGGGGGCTATAAAACATAGAGAAGTTGGAATACAGTAGGTTTAACACCAATATAAATAAAGAACGAATTCATTACAGTACCTTATGTGGTGGTTTTTCTTTCTTGCACTAACGGGGCTCATGAGATTACCTGTTGAGTTTTGTGTTGTGAAGTTTTCAAGTTTTGGGTAAAGATTTGATGGACTATGGAATAAGGAGTGGCAAGAGCCTAATCTTGGGGATTCTCATGTCACCCCAAGATAATCCAAGGACAACCAAAATCCTAAGCTTGGGTATGCCCCGGAAGGCATCCCCTCTTTCGTCTTCATCTATCGATAACTTTACTTGGAGCTATATTTTTATTCACCACATGATATGTGTTCTACTTGGTGCGTCTTGTATGATATGAGTCCTGTCTTTTTAGTTTACCACAATCATCCTTACTGTACACACATTTTGAGAGAGACTCGCATGATTTGGAATTTATTAGAATACTCTATGTACTTCACTTATATCTTTTGAGCTAGATAGTTTTTGCTCTAGTGCTTCACTTATACTTTTTAGAGCACGGCGGTGGTTTGATTTTGTAGAAATTGTTGATCTCTCATGCTTCACTTATACTATTTTTAGAGTCTTTTAGAACAGCATGGTATTTGCTATGGTTATAAAATTGGTCCTAGAATTATGGGCATCCAAGTGGGTATAATAAAAACTATCATAGGAAGTGAATTGGATGCTATGATCAATTTGATGCTTGATAATTGTTTTGAGATATAGAGGTGGTGATATTAGAGTCATGCTAGTTGGGTAAGTGTGAATTTAAAGAATACTTCTGTTGAAGTTGGCATGTCTCGTAGCATGCACATATGATAAAAGTTGTGTAACAAATTTATTGCATGGAGTGCTCTTTTGGTTGCCTTCCCTTGTGTGTTGGTCGGGGGGGCGCGATGGTTAACTCCTATCAACCTCCCCCCTAGGAGCATGCGTAGTAGTACTTTGCTTCGAGGGCTAACAAAACTTTTGCAATAAGTATATGAGTTCTTTATGACTAATGTGAGTCCATAGATTATACGCACTTTTACCTTTCCATCATTGCTAGCCTCTTCGGTACCGTGCATTGCCCTTTCTCACCTTGAGAGTTGGTGCAAACTACACCCGTTCATCCAAACCCCGTGATACGATATGCTCTATCACACATAAACCTCCTTAGATCTTCCTCAAAATAGCCACCATACCCACCTATTATGGCATTTCCATATCCATTCCGAGATATATTGCCATGCAACTTTCCACCGTTCCGTTTATCATGACACGCATCATCATTGTCATATTGCCTTGCATGATCATGTAGTTGACATCATATTTGTGGCAAAGCCCCCATGCATATTTTTTCATACATGTCACTCTTGATTCATTGTCCATCCCGGTACACCGCCAGAGGCATTCATATAGAGTCATATCTTGTTCTAATTTTGAGTTGTAATTTATGAGTTGTAAATAAATAGAAGTGTGATGATCATCATTATTAGAGCATTGTCCCTTATAAAAAAGAAAAAAAGAAAGGCCGAAAAAAAAGAAAGGCCAAAGAAAAAAAGGAAAAAAAGAAAGGCCAGATAAAAAAAGAAGGGCCCAAAAAAAAAGAAAAAAAAGAATAAAAGGGGACAATGTTACTATTCTTTTACACACTTGTGCTTCAAAGTAGCACCATGTTCTTCATATAGAGAGTCTCTTATGTTGTTACTTTCATATACTAGTGGGAATTTTTCTTTATAGAACTTGGCTTGTATATTCCAATGATGGGCTTCCTCAAAATGCCCTAGGTCTTTGTGAGCAAGAAAGTTGGATGCACACCCACTTAGTTTCTTTTGTTGAGATTTCATACATTTATAGCTCTAGTGCATCTATTGCGTGGCAATCCCTACTCCTCATGTTGACATCAATTGATGGGCATCTCCATAGCCCATTGATTAGCCTCGTCAATGTGAGACTTTCTCCTTTTTTGTCTTCTCCACACAACCTCCATCATCATATTCTATTCCACCCATAGTGTTATATCCATGGCGCACGCTCATGTATTGCATGAGAGTTGAAAAAAGCTGAAGCACGTTAAAATTATGAAGCAATTGTTTGGCTGAAACCTAGGTTGTTCTTGATGGGAGTATTTTGTGTGATAAAAATGAAACATAGCCTAACTATATGATTTTGTAGGGATGAACCTTCTTTAACCATGATATTTTGAGAAGACATGATTGCTTTGTTAGCATGCTTGAAGTATTACTATTTCTTATGTCAATATGAACTTTTATTTTAAATCATTTTCATCTGAACATTCATGCCACAATAAAGAAAATTACATTGAGAATTATGCTAGGTAGCATTCCACATCAAAAAATCTGTTTTTATCATTTACCTACTCGAGGACGAGCAGGAATTAAGCTTGGGGATGCTTGATATGTCTCCAACATATCTATAATTTTTTATTGCTCCATGCTATTATATTACCCGTTTTGGATGTTTATGGGCTTTACTTTACACTTTTATATCATTTTTGGGACTAACCTACTAACCGGAGCCCAGCCCGAATTGCTGTTTTTTTTGCCTATTTCAGTGCTTCGCAGAAAAGGAATATCGAACGGAGTCCAAACGGAATGAAACCTTTGGGATCTATCTTTTTGGAACAAACGCAATCCAGGAGACTTGGAGTGGATGTCAAGCAGCAAACGAGGCGGCCACGAGGGTGCTCGGCGTGCCCTAGGGGGGTGGGCGCAGCCCCACCCTCGTGGGCCCCTCGTGGCTTAACCGACCTACTTCTTCCTCCTATATATATCCATGTACACCGAAAACATCCAGGAGCACCACAAAAAACTATTTCCACCGCCAGAACCTTCTGTATCCGCGAGATCCCATCTTGGAGCCTTTGCCAGTGCTCTGCCGGAGGGGGAATCGACCACAGAGGGCCTCTACATCATCTCCAAGGCCTCTCCGATGAGTTGTGAGTAGTTTACCATAGACCTTCGGGTCCATAGTTATTAGCTAGATGGCTTCTTCTCTCTCTTTGAATCTCAATACAAAGTTCTCCTCGATCTTCTTGGAGATTTATTCAATGTAACTCTTTTTGGGTTGTGTTTGTCGAGATCCGATGAATTGTGGGTTTATGATCAAGTTTATCTATGAGAAATATTTGAATCTCCTCTGAATTCTTTTATGTATGATTGGTTATCTTTGCAAGTTTCTTTGAATTATCAGTTTGGTTTGGCCTACTAGATTGATCTTTCTTGCAATAGGAGAAGTGCTTAGCTTTGGGTTCAATCTTGTGGTGTCCTTTCCCAGTGACAGCAGGGGCAGCAAGGCACATATTGTATTGTTGCCATCGAGGATAAAAAGATGGCGGCCAAGGAAACGCGGCACAGTAGAAAGCCAAAGAGAGAAAGGCAAAAATCGAACAAGAAATTAAACTTATGTACATTGCAAAAGGCCGGAGGCCAGCATCCATGAAGTTTAAGTTACAACCCCAGTGGTTGGAGTTGCGCGCACTTAACAGAATTGTTCAAATAAATTACAGCGCAGGACAAGACAAGATAAATGTGGCCGCCTAGGCCAGAGGAGCAGCAAGAGGATTCGAGGGGTCGGCGGAGGTAGCGGCGCCGGATGGAGGAGCGGACGGTTGGCTGGTCTCGGTTTGGTCGGCAGAAGCGGCAGTCGGCGTAGCCACCCGCGGCTCGCTGGTCGAAGCCTGGTCGGGCTAAGGTTGGCCGTCCGCTCTGCCCTACGACGCGTCGTCTTCGTCCTCCTCGAAGTCGTCGTTGTCATCACCCTCGTCGCTGGAGGCGATTTCTTCTGCCGAGTCCTCCTCGTGCAATTGGTCCAACCCAAACTAGCTCGGCGGCACCACACTGTCGTCAACATCCAAGTCGGGAACAAAGACGGCAGTTTTGGTGTAGTCGGCGAGTGCCGCCGCACGACGGGTGAGCTCAGGGCCCGCCTCCACCAGCTCTTCTGCGGCCTCCAGCCGGAAGGTGGCCAGTTGGGTCAAGTCCAAGTTGGGATACCACACCTTGGCGAACTCCAGGGTTGTCCAAGCACCCGCCCGAGCCGCGGTGCCCTTCCAGGCCATGAAGCGGCCGACTGCAGCCTCCAGCCACACGGCGGTTCGGCTAGGCGTGCATGGGATCCGTACACCCGGCCAGAGGGCGGCCAGCACCAGAGCACCGGCGCGTTGCAGACAGCTGAGCATCCGATGGGCCGGCTGCCGGTGAGTCTTGACAGCCAGGAGCTGCTCGCCGAGATTTTGGGGCGAGTTGGGCACAATGTCCATGCCCCCCAACTGTTGTGTCGTGCACCGCGCCTGGATGGCCTGGGTGACGGCGATGGAGTAGCCCGGGAAGTACTCTGAGAAGGAAAAAGATCAAAAAATGAAATGTTAGAAGCCGGCTCCGTAGGAGTCGGCAACGGCTCAAGAAGAAGAGAACAACTTACCGTCGATGAATTCCTCGATCTCCCCATAGCCGGCGTTCAGGAACTCCTCCTTCTCGGCCTAGTTTGAGCGCTGAGTCTCAAACTCGTCCTTGAGGAGGTCCTCGTCGTCCTTCAGCTACTGGATCTCTGCCTTGTGACTCTCCGTCTGGTCGGCCACCTCCTTGTTCAGGCGCTCGCACTCCCGCGCCACCTGGCTGTGCTCCAGCTCCTTGGTGCGGAGCTCGGTCTCGACCTTGCCTAAGTGCTGCTGTAGTGCAGCAGCTGCCTCTACAAGGATCAAAAAGAAGACATCAGCATCAATAAAAAGAAAGTAGTTGCCGGAAGATCCGACCCGACTATTCATCAGTTGGCCCGAATCTCAGGGGCTACACCCAGCAGGTGCGCTGATGCGCCCCTATGAGAAGAAAGGTGGAACACTTACTTCGGCTCTCGTTCAAGTCACTGGTCCGCTTGGCCAGCTCCTTGACGCGGGAGTTGTAGGCGGCGTCACGGAGGTCGTGGTAGTCCTGTGGAAAGGACAAAATAAGAAAAGAAAAACAAGATTAGCACTCGGAACTCACCTTAAAGTTCCGAGCCGCCTGCTCAGCAGCCGGCCCGGAACTCAGGGACTACACCCAGTGGGTGCACTAGCACGCCCCCATAAAAGATTGTGAGAAAATAAAGACAAAAACCAAGCACGTACCCGAACGACCGCTCGCGACGCCAGGAACTCCTGCACGCACTTCTGGAGGGCGGCACCCTAGGCGACAAGCTGGTTCTGGACGTCCCGCACTGACATGTTCAGGACGCCGCCACCACCGCCAGACGCCCAGTCCGCTGTCTTGGTACTGGTGGCCTCAACATCGGGCATCGCCGAGCTAGAGGCTCCGACCTCCATCAGCCACGACACCGAGATCACCTTCGCCTGGCGCCGGTGCACCGAGATGCTAAATGTGGGAAATGGCCCCACCGTCAGCCGACTGGCAGACGCCGCCGCCTGTGGGCCCTCGGGCTGGCCGACCTGCGCATTGGCAGTCGGCGGGGGCGGAACCACCTCTTCCCCAAGCCCGGGGCCACCTCCTTCCCTCTCCACGGCCGGCTGGACAACGCCGGCCCTGCCAGCCGGCTCTGAGGCCTCCAGCGCAGGCGGCTCCGGGTGCTACGAGTCAACGGGCCCGGAGGCCTGACCGCGAGACACCTCCGCCTCCTCCGCCTTGGCGGCCGCATTCGTCTGCTCCTTGTTCGCCGCCTTGGCCTGCGCCTTGGCCGTAGCATCGGCATCCGCCCGCGCTGCCCTGGCCGCCTCCTCCCGCTCCTCGCGCGCCTCCCACGCGTTCCTCTCTGTGGCCTCCTGGAGGTCGGCAAGTGGGTCCAAGCGGCGGCGGAAAGCAAAGCTGTCCGCCGCCCCAACCACCGAAGCAGCCGGGGCCCGGGAGAGGGACAGCAGGACCCTGTTCAAGCAAGAAGGAAAGAGCATTGAAGAAAAGAGCAAAGAAGAAACAAGCGAAAAGCAACAGAAGGAGAATCCAAAGTACTTACACATACACCACTGGGCGCGGCTTCGACACCCTCTGATACTAGGCCGCCCTCGCAGCAGCCTCCTACCACTTGGCCGCGGCGGTAGAGGTCTTCAGCTTCTTGGACCGGCTGCCGTAGAGCTTGCCCTCAGCCCGGCGCTTCAGCGCGCCGGCTGACGCAGTCGGCGCTGCCGAAGAGCCGGCGCCCATCATGTCAGTGCGGTGGCCACGATGCAGTTCACGGTCTTCCGCGTCGTCGTCCGGCCATTCCCCCAGGCCACCACCAGAGAAGCCGCCTGCTTCCCCTCCACCACCGCCAGTGGCGTCGTCCTCCTCCATGGTGGCCGCCCCCAAGTCGGGGTCACCCTCATCGCTGACCGACCGGTCCGGCAGGAACTCCTCGCCCGGAGCCAGTTGGATAACCGTCTGGCCTGGGAAGTACTGCACCAAGGCCGACTACTCATATGGCGGGAAGAACTCGGACCAGCAAAAGTGAAAAAGAAAGGGAAGTGAAGGACTTATCGTAGGCGGCGGGTTGGCCCGGCTGTACGGTGGCTTGCCGAATTGCCACTCCGACTCTGACAGCTTGCAATCAAAGATGTGGTTCACCAGCTGGACGATCTCCGAGACCAGCATCTCCTTGGTGGACATCCGGGACGGATCCCGACGCCCACTCATGATGATATGGGGCCGACCTTGGAGAGGCAGCACCCGGCGCTCCACGAAGGCGGCCAGCAAGTCGGAGGGCCTGAGGCGCTCCGAGTCGATCATCACCTGAAGCCTGGCGAGGGCGCTGGCGGAGGGGATCGACAGAGTCTTCGGCCGGAAGCTCCAGTTGGCATGGAGCTCGGTAGGCAAGCCGGCTTCATATGCCGGCAAGTTGACGTAGTTCCGCGCCAAGTTGAGGTTCTCGACGTAGAAGTACGACCGCTGCCACAATTTGGCCGACTGCAGCAGGATGATGGTCAGGAAGCGAGGCCCGCCCCTGGTCCTGGAGCTCCGCACCGCGCCGCAGGCTCCGCACTGCGCCGCCACGCCCTTGGTGGCAGTGCCGAGCTTGAGGTAGAAGAGCTGTGCCCACAGCTCAATTGTGGGCAGAGTGCCAAGGTAGCCTTCGCAAAGCGTGACAAAGACAGACAGCAGCACCATCGTGTTTGGCGTGAGGTGGTGGGGCTGCACTCCGTAGAAGTCCATTAGCAAGCGGAGGAACCTGCTCGCTTGAAAGCCGAAGCCGCAAAGAAAATGCGACCGAAAGTTGATGTACTCACCGTCCCTCGGCGCCAGAAAGATCTCCCTAGCAGGGGGAGATGCAGCTTGACATCGGTGTGATGAGGAAGGCACCGCGTCTCACGGAGGGACTGGATATGATCCTCGTGGATGGTGGAGCCGTCTCAATCGCCTGTGCGGCCGCTAAGCGCCATGGGCTCTATGCTCGGCAGTGGTGCGAGGTGGCGGCAGAGGAGAGAGATCTCGGTGACGACGAGTCGCGGCAGTGCTCCGGTGAGGGAAGAAAGCACAGCGGCAGCAAGGAAGAAGAACCAAGATAGAGGGAGAGGAGGGCGCGCGTGCCTTCTGCTGCCCCCTCCTCCCCCTACTTATAGCCCCGCGGTGGCGGATCCGAGGGGGCGAGGCGTGGGGGAACTTGGGATTAACTGCGCCCACTCCCCCACAACCCCGCGACTTCTGCACCCTAAAGGCATGTATAAACTGCCGAGGGAAGAGCAACCGCCCGTCTCCGCCGCAGCGGATCCGCGCGCGCGCTGAGGCCCTGTAGTGGCGGGTCCGGGCCTGCTGTGACGTCCCGTCGCGCGCGTGGGCTGGAAGGCCAGCCCAGCCGGCAGGCACTGCATGGCGGGCGGATAACGGGCGGCGAGCCAGTCGCCCAGCCGGCACGCCACCTAGCCCCCACCATGACTATTCAAATTCTGCCAGGCGGCCGCGACCTCGTCCAGCTCATGGCGCCCGACTCCTCCCAAGAGGACAGAGGAGAAGGTGGAAGGCCACTCTAAGAGGGAAACTGCTGAAGCTCTCCGGCTGCCCAAGCCGTAAAACCTCACCAGCTTCGGGGACTACTGATGGGGGGATAGACCCCAGGGAGCCTCATCCACACCTTAGCAGATTTCAAGACATCGGGGCTAGATTAGCCCCTCAGTCCAACTGGTTGCAAGGTGATGACCCACAAGTATAGGGGATCTATCATAGTCCTTTCTATAAGTAAGAGTGTCGAACCCAATGAGGAGCAGAAGGAAATGACAAGCGGTTTTCAGTAAGGTTTTCTCTGCAAGCACTGAAATTGTAGGTAACAGATAGTTTTGTGATAAGATAAATTGTAATGAGTAACAATCAATGAAAGTAAATAAAGTGCAGCAAGGTGGCCTGATCCTTTTTGTAGCAAAGGACAATCCTGGACAATTTCTTATAATGAGAAAAGAGCTCCCGAGGACACATGGGAATTATCGTCAAGCTAGTTTTCATCACGCTCATATGATTCGCGTTCGGTACTTTGATAATTTGATATGTGGCGGACCGGTGCTTGGGTACTGCCCTTACTTGGACAAGCAACCCACTTATGATTAACCCCTATTGCAAGCATCCGCAACTACAAAAGAAGTATTAAGGTAAACCTAACCACAACATTAAACATATGGATCCAAATCAACCGCTTACGAAGCAACGCATAAACTAGGGTTTAAGCTTCTATCACTCTAGCAACCCATCATCTACTTATTACTTCCCAATGCCTTCCTCTGGGCCCAAATAATGGTGAAGTGTCATGTAGTCGATGTTCACATAACACCACTAGAGGAAAGACAACATACATCTCATCAAAATATTGAACGAATACCAAATTCACAAGACTACTAATAGCAAGACTTCACCCATGTCCTCAGGAACAAACATAACTACTCACCAAGCATATTCATGTTCATAATCAGAGGAGTAATAATATGCATTAAGGATCTGAACATATGATCTTCCACCAAATAAACCAATTAGCATCAACTACAAGGAGTAATCAACACTACTAGCAACCCACAGGTACCAATTTGTGGTTTTGGATACAAGATTGGATACAAGATATGAACTAGGGTTTGAGAGGAGATGGTGCTGGTGAAGATGTTGACGGAGATTGACCACCCTCGATGAGAGGATCGTTGGTGATGACGATGGTGATGATTCCCGGAGGGAAGTTTCCCTGGCAGAACAGCTCTGCCAGAGCCCTAGATTGGTTCTGCCAAGGTTCCGCTTTGTGGCGGCGGAGTTTCTTCCCGTAAGCTTGCCTCTGATTTTTTCCAGGGTAAAATCCTTCATATAGCAGAAGATGGGCACCGGAGGGCCACCAGGGGGCCCAGGAGACAGGGGCGTGCCCAGTAGGGGTCGGCGTGCCCCCCACCCTCTTGGCCAGGGTGTGGTCCCCCTCTGGTGCTTTCTTCGCTCAATAATTCTTATTAATTCCAAAACTGACTTCCGTGGAGTTTCATGATTTTTGGAGCTGTGCAGAATAGGTTTCCAATATTTGCTCCTTTTCCAGCTAGAATTCCAGGTGCCAGCATTCCCCCTCTTCATGGTAAACCTTGTAAAATAAGAGAGAATAGCCATAAGTATTGAGACATAATGTGTAATAACAGCCCATAATGCAATAAATATCGATATAAAAGCATGATGCAAAATGGACGTATCAACTCCCCCAAGCTTAGACCTCGCTTGTCCTCAAGCGGAAGCCAATATCGAAAAATATGTCCACATGTTTAGAGATAGAGGTGTCGATAAAAATAAAATACGGACATGAGGGCATCATGATCATTCTTATAACACCAACATATATAGATTTTGTTATATGATTTCTTGTGCTCAAGTTACAACCAATTCACAATGTTAAGTATGGTTCAGAAACTTCATTGGGAACTAACAAACTATAATCTCAGTCATTGAAGCAATTGCAATTTATCATAACATCAGAAAGAGTCAAGAATAGAGCTTTTCAGCAAGTCCACATACTCAACTATCATATAGTCTTCTACAATTGCTAACACTCACACAATACTTGTGGTTATGGTGTTTCAACCGGACACAGAGAAAGATAGGGGCTTATTGTGTTGCATCCCAATGTATTCACCTTTGGGTGATGTCAACAATAATAATTCATGCTAACTTACATCCAATTGGATATATATATATATATATCAAGATCTTTGAAACATGAGGAGCTTGCCAAATGATAAAATGAAAAAGGGAAAGGTGAAGATCACCTTGACTCAAGCATAAAGTAAAAACATAAAGTAAAAGATAGGCCCTTCGTAGAGGGAAGAAGAGGTTGTCATGTGCTTTTAGGGTTGGATGCACAAAATCTTAATGCAAAAGAACGTCACTTTATATTGCCACTTGTATATGGACCTTTATTATGCAGTCCATAGCTTTTATTGCTTCCATAACAAGATCGTATAAAGCTTATTTTCTCTGCACTAATAAGTCATACATATTTAGAGAGCAATTTTTATTGCTTGCAACATGACAACTTACTTGAAAGATCTTATTCAATCCATAGGTAGGTATGGTGGACTCTTATGGCAAAAACTGGGTTTAAGGATATTTGGAAGCACAAGTAGTATCTCTACTTGGTGCAAGGAATTTGGCTAGCACGAGGGGGGAAGGCAATATCAACATGTTGGGAAGATCAATGACAACATACTTTAATTGAGATTGAGAAAACATAAACCATTACGTTGTCTTCCTTGTCCAACATCAACCCTTTTAGCATGTCATACTTAATGAGTGCTCATAATCATAAAAGATGTCCAAGATAGTATATTTGCATGTGAAAACCTCTCTTTCCTTATTACTTCCTATTAATTGCAACAATGATCAAAACTACGTTTGTCAACTCTCAACAACATTTATGCCTCATACTTTCTATGTGTTAAGTCGTTACTATCCATAAGATCAATATGAACTCTTTTATTCTTTTTATTCTTTCTACTTTCTCAGGATCATGGCAAGATAGCAAAGCCCTTGACTCAACACTAATCTTTATTATAGATAGCTCACGGACTCGATTACAAAGAGATCATAAATCAAAACTCAAAACTAATTCATAGCAAAACTTCAATCTACTAGATCAAGATACTACTAAAAGGATCGAACTAAGTGAAACGGTAAAGATAGGAGTGTGATGGTGATACGATACCGGGGCACCTCCCCCAAGCTTGGCAGTTGCCAAGGGGAATGCCCATACCCATGTAATTATGTCCTCGGAGGTGGTGAAGTAGGAGTTGTTGATAATGTAGGCTTCTTCCTCAATTTACGCTTGAGGATAATATTTTGCTCCTTTAGATCATCGATCTCCTGCTCAAGACTTAATATTCTTTTGCATAGTTCCTGCTTATTTTCCTGCAAGAGACAAAAAGGGATAAACTCGATCTTTGGCTTCTTTGATCTAGCAGGCAGGCTTGATTTTTTAAACTCCACATGCATGTCCCCAGGTTGGGGTAATGGGGCTTCGTCTTCGTCTGAACTCGTCTCCTCCTTTCCCTTAGGCTCATAGTCTTCCTCTTCCTTAGTGGTCCAGCCACCATCTTCCAATCCCCGTAGATCTTAGGGTCTGCAAGGAAATCAGCCACATAGCTTTCTCCCTCCGAATCCTGGGACGACATATTGCTCTAACCTGCGGCAGAAACAACTCAAAACGAAAACAAAAGATATTTGCATGATACGGTGGTCAAAACCTTCGGGAGATTATATAATGAATTTTTACCGACCAAAATACATAACATGCAAGAAAACGGATTCCGGGAGGCACACGAGGTGGCCACGAGACAGGGGGCGCGCCCAGGAAGGGTGGGCGTGCCCTCCACCCTCGTGGAGGCCTCATGTCCTTCCCGGACTACCTCTTTCTTTCCAAAATTCTTAAATATTCCAAAACGGATAAACATTGCCATTAGAATTGTTTTGGAGTCGGTTTACTTACCGTACCACATACCTATTCCTTTTCGGAGTCTGGAACATTCTGGAAAGTGTCCCTTATGTATTCCTCCGGGGTTACGATCTCAACAATATTAGTTTCAACATTGATAGGATTACCTGAGATATAATGTTTAATTCTTTGACCGTTCACCACCCACGGACTTGTGCCTTCGAAGTTGTTGATTTTTATGGCACCGGAATGATAGACCTCCTCGATAATGTAAGGACCTTCCCATTTAGAGAGAAGTTTTCCTGCAAAAAATCTTAAACGAGAGTTGAATAATAACACATAATCACCTACGTTAAACTCACGCTTTTGTATCCTTTTGTCATGCCAGCGTTTGACTTTTTCTTTGAATAGCTTGGCATTCTCATAGTCTTGGGTTCTCCATTCATCAAGTGAGCTAATATCAAATAACCTCTTCTCACCGGCAAGTTTGAAGTCATAATTGAGCTCTTTAATAGCCCAGTATGCTTTATGTTCAAGTTCAAGAGGTAAGTGACATGTTTTTCCATAAACCATCTTATACGGAGACATACCCATAGGATTTTTATATGCAGTTCTATAGGCCCATAATGCATCATCAAGTTTTTTAGACCAGTTCTTTCTAGATCTATTCACAGTCTTTTGCAAAATTAATTTGAGCTCTATGTTGCTCAACTCTACTTGACCACGAGACTGCGGGTGATAAGGAGATGTGATTCTATGATTAACATCATACTTAGCAAGCATCTTACGGAAAGCACCATGAATAAAATGTGAACCACCATCAGTCATAAGATATCTAGGGACTCCAAACCTCGGAAAAATAACTTCTTTAAGCATTTTAATAGAAGTGTTATGATCAGCACTACTAGTTGGAATAGCTTCTACCCACTTAGTAACGTAATCAACAACAACTAAAATATGTGTATAACCATTAGAGGCGGGAAAAGGTCCCATATAATCAAAGCCCCAAACGTCAAACAGTTCAATAACAAGAGAACAATTCATAGGAATTTCTTGATGTCTACTAATATTACCAACTCTTTGACATTCATCACAAGACAATACAAACTTACGAGAATCTTTGAAGAGAGTAGGCCAATAAAAACCGGATTGCAATACCTTATGTGCAGTTCTATCTCCAGCGTGGTGTCCTCCATATGATTCAAAAGGACACTTGCGTAGGATCTGTTCATGTTCATGCTCAGGTACACAACGTCTAATAACACCATCTACTCCTTCTTTATAAAGGTGTGGGTCATCCCAGAAGTAATGTCTTAAATCATAAAAGAACTTTTTCTTTTGCTAGTATGTGAAACTAGGTGGTATAAATTTAGCAACAATGTAATTAGCATAATCAACATACCAAGGAGCAGTACGAGAAGCATTAATGACTGCTAATTGTTCATCAGGAAAGCTATCATCAATAGGTAGTGGGTCATCAAGAACATTATCTAACCTAGACAAGTTGTCTGCAACGGGGTTCTTAGCTCCTTTTCTATCAATAATATGCAAATCAAATTCTTGGAGCAAGAGAACCCATCTGATAAGTCTAGGCTTAACATCTTTCTTTTCCATAAGATATTTAATAGCAGCATGATCAGTGTGAATAGTAACTTTATAGTCAACAATATAAGGTCTGAACTTAGCACAAGAAAACACAACTGCTAAGAATTCTTTTTCAGTAGTAGCATAATTTCTCTGGGCAGTATCAAGAGTTTTACTAGCATAATAGATAACATTCAAGTTCTTATCAACTCTTTGCCCTAGAACAACACCTACAACATAATCACTAGCATCACACATAATTTCAAAAGGTAAATTCCAATCAGGTGGCTGAACAATAGGTGCAGTGATCAAAGCTTTCTTAAGTATTTCAAATTCTACTACACAATCATCATCAAAGACAAAAGGAATATCTTTTTGCAATAAATTAGTCAGAGGCCTAGAGATTTTAGAAAGTCCTTAATGAACCTCCTATAAAAACCGGCATGACCAAGGAAACTTCTTATACCTTTTATGTCCTTGGGACATGGCATATTTTCAATAGCATCAACTTTAGCTTTATCAACTTCAATACCTCTCTCGGAAATCTTATGCCCCAAGACAATGCCTTCATTAACCATAAAGTGGCACTTTTCCCAATTCAGCACAAGACTAGTGTCTTCACATCTCTACAAAACTCGATCAAGGTTGCTCAAGCATTCATCAAAAGAGGATCCATAAACGGAGAAATCATCCATGAATACCTCACAAATCTTTTCACAAAAGTCAGAGAATATAGCCATCATGCATCTTTGAAAGGTAGCAGGTGCATTACATAAACCAAAAGGCATACGTCTATAAGCAAAAGTACCGAAAGGGCAAATAAAATTAGTTTTTGATTGATCCCCCACTGACACAGGTATTTGAGAGAAATCAGAATAACCATCTAGAAAGCAGAAATGTGTGTGTTTGGATAGTCTTTCTAGCATTTGATCAATAAAAGGTAAAGGGTAATGATCTTTCTTAGTAACTTTATTTAATTTATGAAAATCAATTACCATCCTATAACATGTAATAATTCTTTGCGGGATCAATTCATCATTATCATTAGGAACGAGAGTAATACCTCCCTTTTTAGGAACACAATGGACATGGCTTACCCAATCACTATCAACAACGGGGTAAATTATACCTGCCTCAAGGAGCTTTAATATCTCCCTTCTTACCACTTCTTTCATCTTAGGATTCAATCATCGTTGAGGATCACTAACTGGTTTGGCATCTTCCTCCAATTTAATTTTTGTTGGCATAGCGTGGGACTAATGCCCTTGAGATCATCCAAAGTATATCCGATAGCAGCATGGTGCTTCTTCAGAGTTTTCAATAATCTTTCTTCTTCTTGCTCTGAAAGGTTAGCACTAATAATAACAGGATATATTTTCTTTTCATCAAGATAAGCATACTTAAGATTATCAGGTAATGGTTTGAGTTCAAACACGGGATCACCCTTGGGTGGAGGGGGATCCCCTAGAATTTCAACGGGTAGGTTGTGTTTCAGAATAAGTTCCTGTTGAAGGAACACTTTATCTATTTCCCTTCTTTCATTCATAAACATATCATTTTCATGGTCTAGCAAATATTGTTCTAACGGATCAGTAGGAGCCATGGCAATAGAAGAAAGACCAATAATCTCATCCTTACTAGGTGATTATTTATCACGGGGTTGTCTACGAAACTTAGCAAAATTAAACTCATGAGACATTTCCCCTAAGCCAATTTCAACAATATCCTTTTCGCAATCAATCCTAGCATTAACAGTATTCAAGAAGGGTCTACCAAAAATAATGGGACAAAATTCATCTTGTGGGGAACAAAGAACAAGAAACTCAGCAGGATATTTAACCTTCCCACACAAGACTTAGACATCTCTAACAATCCCAACGTGTTTAATGGTGCCCCTATTAGCAAGCTTAATGGTAACATCAATATCTTCTATTTCAGCAGGTGCAATATCATGCATAATTTCTTTATATAAGTCATAAGGTATTACACTAGCACTAGCACCCATATCACATAAGCCATGATAACAATGATCTCCTATTTTAATAGAAATAACAGGCATGCCTACAATAGGTCTATGTATCTTAGCATCTGGTCTAACAATATTAGCAGTCTCACCACAGAAATAAATAACATGCCCATCTAAATTATCATCCAAGAGATCTTTAACCATAGCAATACTAGGTTAAACTTTGATTTGCTCAGGAGGTGTAAAAGTTCTAGTATTACTCTTACGAACAACAGTCGAAGTTTTAGCATGATCCTTTATCCTAACAGGAAAAGGGGGTTTCTCAACATATAGTAGGAACAATAGGATCATTATAAGTGACAGTCTTTTCTTCAACTGTAATAGGTGCAACTAATCTTACTTCAATGGGAGGATTATATTTAAACCACTTATCCTTAGGGAGATCAACGTGAGTAGCAAGAGATTCACAAAAAGAAACTACTATCTCAAAGTCAAGTCCATACTTAGCGCTAAATCCACGAAAACATCGGTATCCATAAAAGATTTAACACAATCAAACTTAGGTGTTATACTCGACTCCTTACCATTGTTGGAACCCCAATCTTCAGAGTTGTGTTTAATTCTTTCCAATAAATCCCATTTGAATTCAATAGTCTTCAGCATATAAGAACTAGCACAGGAAGTATCGAGCATGTTGCGATCATTGGGAGAAAGCCGAGCATAAAATTTTTGAATAATCATTTCTCTGGAGAGCTCATGATTGGGGCATGAATATAACATTGACTAAAGCCTCCCCCAAGCTTGAGCGATGCTTTCTCCTTCGCGAGGCTAGAAATTATATATGTAATTACGATCACGATGAACAAGATGCATAGGATAGAACTTCTGGTGAAATTCCAACTTCAATCGTTTATAATTCCAAGATCCCATATCATCACATAGCCTATACCATGTCAATGCATCTCCATTCAAAGATAAAGGGAAGACCTTCCTTTTGACAACATCATCGGGAATACCTGCAAGCTTAAATAATCCACCAACTTCATCCACAAAGATAAGGTGTAAACCGGGATGTAATGTTCCATCTCTTGCAAAGGGATTAGCTAGCAGTTTCTCTATCATACCCGAAGGAATCTCAAAGTAAATATTTTCAGTAGGTTCAGTAGGTTGAGGAGCAACTCTTTGCTCTTCTGGTCGGGGTGAATATACCCCGAACAAGCCCCTCAAAGGATTAGTTTCCATAGTAACAAGTGACAGAAAATTTCCGCACACTATATAAATGTTTCCTTACCAAGTTCCACTCACCAAAGGCGCTTCACTCCCCGGCAATGGCACCAGAAAAGAGTCTTGATGACCCACAAGTATAGGGGATCTATCTTAGTCCTTTTGATAAGTAAGAGTGTCGAACCCAACGAGGAGCAGAAGGAAATGATAAGCGGTTTTCAGTAAGGTTTTCTCTTCAAGCACTGAAATTGTAGGTAATCGATAGTTTTGTGATAAGATAAATTGTAACGAGTAGCTAGCAATTAAAGTAAATAAAGTGCAGCAAGGTGGCTCAATCCTTTTTGTAGGAAAAGACAAGCCTGGACAATTTCTTATAATGAGAAAAGAGCTCCTGAGGACACATGGGAATTATCGTCAAGCTAGTTTTCATCACGCTCATATGATTCGCGTTCGGTACTTTGATAATTTGATATGTGGGTGGACCGGTGCTTGGGGTACTGCCCTTACTTGGACAAGCAAGCAACTTATGATTAACCCCTATTGCAAGCATCCACAACTACAAAAGAAGTATTAAGGTAAACCTAACCACAGCATTAAACATATGGATCCAAATCAGCCCCTTACAAAGCAACCCATAAACTAGGGTTTAAGCTTCTGTCACTCTAGCAACCCATCATCTACTTATTACTTCCCAATGCCTTCCTCTAGGCCCAAATAATGGTGAAGTGTCATGTAGTCGACGTTCACATAACACCACTAGAGGAAAGACAACATACATCTCATCAAAATATCGAACGAATACCAAATTCACATGACTACTAATAGCAAGACTTCACCCATGTCCTTAGGAACAAACATAACTACTCACAAAGCATATTCATTTTCATAATCAGAGGAGTAATAATATGCATTAAGGATCTGAACATATGATCTTCCACCAAATAAACCAATTAGCATCAACTACAAGGAGTAATCAACACTACTAGCAACCCACAGGTACCAATTTGTGGTTTTGGATACAAGATTGGATATAAGAGATGAACTAGGGTTTGAGAGGAGATGGTGCTTGTGAAGATGTTGATGGAGATTAACCCCCTCTCGATGAGAGGATCGTTGGTGATGACGATGGTGATGATTTCCCCCTCCCGGAGGGAAGTTTGCCCGGCAGAATAGCTCTGCCGGAGCCCTAGATTGGTTCCGCCAAGGTTCCGCTTCGTGGCGGCGGAGTTTCGTCCCGTAAGCTTGCCTCTGATTTTTTCCAGAGTAAAAGCCTTCATATAGCAGAAGATGGGCACCGGTGGGCCACCAGGGGGCCCAGGAGACAGGGGGCGCGCCCAGTAGGGGTGGGCGCGCCCCCACGCTCCTGGCCAGGGTGTGGGCCCCCTCTGGTGCTTTCTTCACTCAATAATTCTTATTAATTCCAAAACCGACCTCCGTGGAGTTTCATGATTTTTGGAGCTGTGCAGAATAGGTTTCCAATATTTGCTCCTTTTCCAGCCAGAATTCCAGCTGCCGGCATTCCCCCTCTTCATGGTAAACCTTGTAAAATAAGAGAGAATAGCCATAAGTATTGAGACGTAATGTGTAATACCAGCCCATAATGCAATAAATATCGATATAAAAGCATGATACAAAATGGGCGTATCACAAGGCCGGCCTCCATGGCCGGCTGGAGCCGACAGGCCGCCTCCTAGAAGGCGGCGTGGCTCAGAAGACGGCAAGGGCATGGGCCGGCTCCTAGCAGGCGGCCCATCGCCACCTCTTTCTGCACCCACCTACTATGACAAGACAGGGCATGGCAACAGTGCATGCTGCCACCCCCGAATCTCAAAAGGAACGTGGCCATCATGCAGACGTACCAGGCCGACACCCCTCACCTGGGATGGTACTTTAGCCACGCGGCCCGTGACGACGCCTACGTCAGGCAGGGCCACGCCCCCAGGACGGATGGTCGGTATGGCTCGCAGGCGACGGGCCCCACCAGCCCGCGTGTACCGGAAGACGACAAAGCCTAAGCAGGCGGCCGTAAGGGGAGGCCGGCTCCTAGTAGGAGGCCGCCCTCCCCTTGGAGTCTGTGCACAATTAACCAGAGGTGACGGGGTGTGGCTACAGTGATCGCCCGCCAGGCGGCGGCACTGTAGCCACGCCCCCACCAAGCCATCGTCATCAGGGGCAAGGCTATAGTGCAGGCTGGTCCCCCTGGCACGCAGGCAGCGGGCCCTACCTGTCGGCCGAGTTCATGGCAGCCGACGGGACCCACCAGGCGGCGGGCCCCAGCAGACAGCGTAGAAGCCGGAGTCTAGAGACACTGACGGCCAGGTCCTACGACTTGCCGGATTACCATTGTACCCCTAGGGGGTAGGCCTATATAAACCCCCCAGGGTCACCCATGGAAAGGGTTCATCCCATTAGATCATCACACCCACATAGCTAGGGAGAACTAGAGCAATCAGATTTCTTCCTCCTCTAGCCCGAATAGCTCAAGGAGCATCCTTGTACTTGCTATTGATCATAGTGATGCGGACACCCTGCAGAGTAGGATTAGGGGTGTTACCTCCACGGAGAGCCCTAGACCTGGGTAAGACCCGGTGTCATTTGCGGTCTTGCCTACTCCCGCTTCTAGAGCCCGACAATGTTCTATTGACTCCCTACATGGCTAGCCATCCGTTGGCACATGTCGAGGAAATACCACGACACCCGAGGAGGGGAAAACTCACCAGGGCGCGCCAGGAGGCCCAGGCATGCCCTGGTGGGTTGTGCCCACCTCGGGTGCCCCCTGGACCGACTATTTGCTCTATAAATACCCCAATATTTCAGAAACCCTAGGGGAGTCGACGAAATATTCATCCAGCCATCGTAGAGTCCAGAACCACCAGATCCAATCTACACACCATCACGGAGGGGTTCACCACTTCCATTGGTGCATCTCCGATGATGCGTGAGTAATTCTTTGTAGACCTTTGGGTTCGTAGTTAGTAGCTACATGGCTTCCTCTCTCTCTCTCTCTCTCTCTCTCTTATCAATACAATGGTCTCTTGGAGATCCATATGATGTAAGTCTTTTTGCGGTGTGTTTGTAGGGATCTGATGAACTTCAAGTTTATGATCAGTTACATCTTTTTATATCCATGAAAGTTATTTGAGTTCTTTGATCTCTTATATGCGTGATATCTTATAGCCTCATATTTCTTCTCTGATATTTGGGTTTTGTTTGGCCAACTTGATCTATTTATCTTGCAATGAGAAGAGGTGCCCGGTAGTGGGTTCGATCTTACGGTGTTTGATCCCAGTGACAGAAAGGGAACCGACATGTATGTATCATTTCTACTAAGGATAAAAAGAAGGGATCCATATCTGCCGCAATAGATAAACAGATCTTGTATAATTCATGTCATTGTTCTTATTGCATTACTCCATTTTTCCATGAACTTAATACACTAGATGCATGATGGATAGCGGTCGATGTGTGGAGTAATAGTAGTAGATGCAGGTAGGAGTCGGTCTACTAATCTTGGACGTGATGCCTATGTAATGATCATTGTCTGGATATCGTCATGATTATTTGAAGTTCTATCAATTTCCCAACAATAATTTGTTCACCCACCGTTTGCTATTTTTCTCGAGAGAAGCCACTAGTGAAACCTACGGACCCCGGGTCTTCTTTCTCATATATTTGCCTTGCGATCTACTTTTTCCTTGCGTTTATTTCAGATCTATTAAACCAAAAAATACAAAAATACCTTGCTGTAATTTATTTGTTCCACGATCTATTTATCCCATCTGCAAATTTACCTCACGTCCTTTGCCTATCTTGAGGCGTCGTACCCCGAAAGGGATTGACAACTCCTTTAACATGCCGGGTTGCGAGGTATTATTCTTTGTGTGAAAGGGTTGTTTACGTTGTGTTTCTTGGTTCTCCTACTGGTTAGATAACCTTGGTTTCATATCTGAGGGAAATACCTACCGCCGCTGTGCTGCATCATTCCTTCCTCTTTGGGGAAATACCGATGTAGCTTCAAGCGATATCAAAAGGAATTTCTGGCGCCGTTGCCGGGGAGGATCACGTCAAGATAGTCTCCCGTCAACTCGCCAATTTCTGGCACCATTGCCGGGGAGGATCTTCAACATAACCAGGTTCCTAATCACAAATCTCATCTCCTTTCAATTTACATTATTTGTCTCTCGTTTTCCTCTCCACCACTTCACAAAAATTTGTCGTTTTATTCGCCTCTCTTTTTCTGTTCGTTGTTTTCTTCCTGGATTTGTTTTTGTGTGCGTTCTTGCTTGCGTAGTCATGATGCCTCAAAGAAAATATTATGATGTTCCTTACGCAAATATTTTGCTTGAAATTGAGAAAAGTACTAAGGAATATATGACTACACCATTTGAGCATAATAAATATTTTACTGAAGAACTTAAGGAACACTCCGTTGTGCTAGAAGCTATAACGAAACAACTTGATGATATTAGTCACTATGAATTAACTCAAATGGGTACGATGCAACATGAGAAGATGCCCTAAATGGGAGATGAGCATGTTTGCCGAGGCGACATGCATGACACGAGTGATCCTCGTTCTTATTACACGTGAAAAAAAACTCTGAAGTATATGATGAAGGGTGGCGGGGTTGGGATGACCCAAGCGAGCGTGCCAAAGATCCACTCCGGTGGCAAGAGAGATAGGGGTGGCGGAGGTGGTGGAGGAGGCGGAGTGAACTGGGTAGAGCTCGTCGGGGCTGTCACATCGGTGGAGTACCATCCGGGTGCGAGCGTCCTTAACAGAAAGACCACACTCGTCAAACTCAATGGTAACAGGATTTTCACGTGTAAGAGAACGAACAGAAACAAGATTTTTATAAGATCATGAGAAACTAAGATATTAGACAGTGATACTGGAGTAGAATTAGACGAAAAATATGAGGCACGGGATGGAGGTGCAACGTGGGGTGAGGTGCGGCACGGGGTGGAGAGAGGGAGCGGAAGCAAGGCGATCGGCGGCTGGAGAAGCTGCGGCTGCGGCGGGCGGCATGGTGGTGGGAGGCGGCAGCGACGAGCGGCGGTGGCGGTGACCGAGGAAACGGTGGCGGCGGCTAGTGGAGGCGGTGGGGTGAGGCCGCGGCGCGTGGAGGCGCGGCGGCGGCTAGGGTTTAGGACCGTGCTGTGATAGATACCATGTAGAATGAGAAGAATAGGCTGTGCAATCGCAATGCATTGATCGATGCACCATGCACGTACATATGAGTACAGAGGGGTCCACAACCTCGACTATACAGAGGAAACAGGAGGTGGGCCCAATACACAATATACTCAACAAGACCGTTAGAGTAATATAGGTAGATACTCCCTATGGTCCTTTTTACTCTATGTTAAATAGCGTACATAGACATGTATAGGTGCGTGCGTGAGTTCTGTTTGTACTGAGTTATGGCTGTGATTTGGTTAGAGATATTCTTGATATTTCCTTTGTATAGCTATCTTGCATATCAAGGAATATCTCCCAAATCTTAGCATACCAATCTGTAATATTTCTCTGAATATAAACACGCATGCGTCCCTGCAGGTAGCATACGCTTAACCCATTGATTTCTCTCATTTTACATGGTAATCAGAGCCTTCTTCTTCTAGATCACATCTCACCTCTCTCCACCGGCCACCATGTCGTCTTCATCCAATGTGTCGAGCAGCAATCCCTTTGGTCAGCCGGTGCATGAGAAGCTCACGAGGGACAACTACCTCACCTATGCATCAAAACCACAACGATTTTTTATCAAGTGTGTTGTTTTAACCTTCAACAAGGACCGGCTGTAGTCAAACTTGATTCAACTAATTTGGAGAAACAGACACCCGCCATCCACCAATGTGCAAAGCACGTCGGTACAACCAGTCTCATGAACGCGGTCATGTAATGTGGGTCTGGGTCACTTCATCCCACAATACCGCCGAATCAAAGTAAGACGTTGGTGGTAAGCAGTATGACTATTATCGCCCACAACTCTTTGTGGTCTACTCGTGCATAAAACATCTATGCATAGACCTGGCTCGGATGCCACTGTTGGGGAACGTAGTAATTCAAAAAAATTCCTCCTAGTATACAATATTCATATTTAGCATTAAAATTAATAACTGAATGAAATTTCTAAAAAGTGCTAGTGAATTATGGCTGAATAAATTTATGGCACCACTTGAGCACTGTAGTTGAGGCCTGAGCACAACATACCTTGCTACTACTACTGTCGTTGTCTACAAAGTGGCGACCAAAGGATGAGCTTCTACCAAGGAATTCCTAGCTAACTTCTACAAACATGTAGTTGTTGCAAATCCTTCATATGTTGATGGTGACCTTATTAACATAAAGCCATAAATAACTATTGCTGTTTTGAAGATAAATTAGGCATTCTTCATGGTGGACATGGCGTTTCAGAATGAAGTGGTGAATTTGTTGTAAGGCAGACAAATATAATTCTAGGAAAAGTACCCATAGAAAATTGGTTAAAATGAAAAGGAGGCAATCAACAAATCACATAATAATAATAATAATAATAATAATAATAATAAAGGGGAGATAGTAAAATAGAAAAACCTGTGGACAATAGAATTGTTATTACAGTAAGACAATAATATCACATTGGTCTTGCCGCTGCAGAAACCTATTAAAAAATTTAGTTTCACGAGGCGCCAAATGATATTCTACTACGAGGATATCACTAAAAGATAGAAAGCACGGATTTCATTTCTGCCATTGCAAATTGCAGAAACCAGTCTATTTTTGCATAGGAAGAAACCTATTTTATATGACATATTGAAAGTATAAATACCAAACCCACACAAAAATGAACAACATATGGTCGATAAATATTCTTTCAGAGATTGTCTTGAGGAACATCGTCGGTGGAGCTCCAAGATGACCTGAAATAGATAAATAGAAGATCATGTTTTATGCAGGCAAGAGGTGGTTTATGATATAGTTCAATTTCTAGGTTTCTTTCAAGAGAGAGCAAGCTGGTTGTGGAAGCAAGGAGATACGAAGAAAAGGCGCCATCAGAAAAGGGATGGGAAGCGCCATGGGAGGGGAAAGACGAAGTATGGGAGAGGAGAAAACAGAGGCTACATGTCAAGGAATAAATGTGCACATGGGGAAGATGGGAAGAGAAAGAGAGCTTCACTACTGCAAGAATGCCTAGCAGTGGCGCCAGCAGTGGCGCCAGCAGTGGCTGGCAGACTGCCAGGGGCGCCCACCACCAACGTCTCACCACTGCTATAACTACATCAGTGGCGGGCGCCCGCCCGCCACTGGTAGAGCCCTACAGTAGCGGGTGATATGTACTGGCCTGCCACTAGTTGCGTCACTTCAGTGGCTGGCAGTGCTTACCTGCCTGCCACTATTTATTTTTGTTGCAATGGCTGGCATACTAGAGCGGCCGCCACTGCAAGCTTAGGCATGCGAATTAAAAAAATAGCAGTCATGGCACCATCACTGCATTTTGCATAAATCCAGTTTAAGGAATTCAATACTAGAAGCAAATAAAGCATGCAATGTAAGCTTAGGCATGCAAGCTCACTAGGTAATTAGTACTCTTCATAACAACTACTAACACTTCAAATTTGTTCCACTTAACAAACCAACATCAAAGTATCGTAGGTATCTTAACTAAGTAACTAAGAGTTCATCGGCTTGAAGATATTTGATTTGACCTTAATTCTAAATAAGATCTACAACAACCATCATCTGGAATTTGTTGTCCATGTTGTTCCTTATTGTGATGACCACTGTTGTGTCAACCGTTAGTCGTCCTCTCTTTCTCTTCATCAATTCCCGCCAGCGGACCTCATAGAATGATATGAGGTTGTTTGTGTCCGTCTTGTAACGAGCACTAGTGACAGGACCTACTGCTCCAAGGCGTACTTCATCCATGCCGGCAGCAAGGATGTCCTCGCCAGAACCATCTTCATAGTTAATTTCTATGATCCCCGTGGTTAAAAGCAAAATAAAGCACGCAACATCTTGCCATATAGTGTTATGAACAAAAAAGAGAGAAAAGATACAAAACATACCATGGTGTGTTTCATGATGGTTGTCTTAGTAAACAGTGCACGAATGGCCTCGCCAAGTGGTGCACACCTGATGATAGGATTGCGATGAGATTGGCCTTCTCATCCTCATGAAGCTCTTTCCATTCTCTGAGAGAAAAGTACATAATTGTATGGATCATTGTCGGGTTAAATGACCATGGGTAGCCTTATCCGCTCCCCATGGCGTTTCAAAACATCAGGCCGACTGCGCCCCTCAAGCATCCAAGCCGAAGAGCCACCTTCTCGTAGCCGGCTGGTCCAAACGGCCGGCTACGGGAAGGCGGCAAGGCTCAATTAGCGGTGCCAAAGTGGGCCGACTCCTAGCAGACGGCCACCAGAGTAGCCGACTCCTAGCAGGCGGCCCACTCTTGCATCCTCAAAGTTTGCACCCACATAATGGCGACGAGACGGGGTGTGGCTACAGTGCGGCCTGCCATCCCCGAATCCCGGAGCAGGCGTGGCCACAGTGCAACATACCGGGCGGCCATCCCTAGCCCGGCGCGACATTGTTGCCATGTTGACCATGACATCACCTCTAGCAGAGCTGCCATACTCCCACGACGGGTTGTCGGTATGGCCTGCTGGCGGTCGGCCCTACCTGCCAGTGAGATACCAGAAGGTGGTCGGCTTAGACCAGTGGTGGAGGGGAAGGCCGGCTCCCAACTGTCGGCCCTCCCCTTCCCTAGAAGTTTGTGTGCCATTAACAAGATAAGACAGAGTGTGGCTACAGTGAAGGCCCACCAGGCGGCGGCACTGTAGCCACGCCTGCCCCAACTAAGACTTCGTCATCAACGGCATGACTACAGTAACAAGCAGCGGACAGGGCCCACACGCAGCGAGTCCAACCTGTCGGCCGAGAGCCCGTAGCCGGCGGGACCCACCGGTCAGCAGGCCCCAGCGGTCGGCGGAGAAGCCGGCGATCATAGACACTGACAGCCTGGGCCTACGCCCTGCTGGGTTACCATTGTACCCCTAGGGGGTAGGCCTATATAAACTCCCCAGGGCACCCATGCAAAAGGTTGATCTCTTAGAGTTTCACACACCACACAGAGGGAGGAGTAGAGCTAGCCTTGCCCTTCTTCCTCCTCTAGCCGAACAGCTCAAGGAACATCTTGTAGCCACTTGTTGATTTAGAGATCATGCGGAGACCCCACAGAGCAGGACTAGGGGTGTTATTTCCTAGGAGAGCCCCGAACCTGGGTAAGATTCATCAGCGTGCATGTCTTTGCCTTATCCTGTTTCCAGGCACCGGCGGCGTCTACTAGCTCCCACTATGATTAGCCATCCTTTGCCATATGTTGCACCTACCACCCAACATTTGGCACCCACCATGGGGCTAGGTGCACCATTTTCCAGAGACCTGCTTTGGACGAGAACCCTGTTCCTTCCCAGCGAGCGTACCCAACCCGGCACGCCCGATGGCATTTGCACCGATGCGCTACTTGGCGTCGAAGCTGCTTGCGCGGCAAGCTGCCTTGCCGATCTCATTGGCGAGATCCGCCTCTCCGACGAGCGTGCGACAGACGTGGGCGCAGCCAGCTCCGAGAGCTGCCTCATTGACCTCCTCGGCAAGCTTGACATCGCCAACGAGCCCTCCTCTAACCTGGAGTCAATCGGCTCCACCGACCCGATGCTTGTCGACTCCAACACGGCATCCCTCAAAACTTTCCCCACCAACGTGGTGGTCATCGACGACCCCCTCCCTCATGCCGATAGCAGTGGCAGCACCATCACCGAGGTGCTCGTCATCAGCCATGGTGCAGCATCCAGCGCAGATGCCCATGACCCGCTACAGGCGACGATGCGTAACCTGTCGGTGCCCATAGCAGGCGACGCCGACGCTGAGCCACTGGAGGCCCACCGCGCTCATCGAGAGCGGCAGGAAGATAGCCACTATGAGACGCCTCACCGAGGCCTACTAGCGCGAGGTTGACCATGCCGTCTGCGGCACACCGGCTGCTGGCGGGCCTGGCCGGCTGGGCATCGTCAAGGAGCACGGTGCGGCCATCGCCAGCATGCTGGGGGCCGACCGCCTGGTCTATGCCATGCCCCTCGAGAACCTACGTGTTGCCCAGGCGGCGGCCGACGAGCTAGAGAACCTGGACGGTGACGAGCTATGCTGCATGACAAGGCGCGTCCAGCAGCCCATCGACGCGGCCGCTGAACGACAAGAAGCCGGCGCCCGCGCCGAGTATCCAACCCCCCGTCGAGGGCATGGCGCGACATCCCGGACGCCGACTTCAGGCGGTGCCCGCGACCGAAAGGACAAAGAGCCGGCTGCTAGCCGCAGCCGGACGCGCATCAGCATTGAGCGCAACGAAGAAGGCCGCCCACGAGCTGTGGAGCGGCGAGGCGACTACTTGCCTCCTCCCCCGCCTCGCAGGGAGAGATATCCCTCCCTGCCGCCTATTGAGCACCCGACGCTCAACGGCCGGCTCGGCCACCGTGAATGAATCAGAGAAAATGATGCCCGCCACCGGATCGACTGCCTAGCGCGATCCCTGGCGCTAGAAGAGGAGGACACAGTCGGCCCGCCTTGTTTTGGCACCCGCATTGGCGACGAGCCCTTCCCCAAGGGGTTCTCACTCCCAAGAGACACGCCCCAGTACAACGGCTTGGTGAAGCTGGAAGACTGGCTGATCGACTACTCCACTGCAGTCAGCATAGCAAATGGCAATAGGCGCGTTGCTGTGAAGTACGTCTCCCTCATGCTTTAGGGCACGGCACGCACCTGGCTGAACAGCCTCAAGCCCTACAACATCAACAGCTGGATGGATTTCACTGAAGTCTTCATCCGCAACTTCACCAGCCCGTACAAGCGGGCGCCCAAGCCTCACCAACTCTCTCTGTGCGTCCAAGGCCCGACCGAGTCCAGTCGCGACTACCTGACGTGCTGGGCTGAGCTCCACAACTCCTGCGAAGGGGTGCACAGGGTGCAAGCTATAGAGTACTTAACCGCCGGGTCCAGAAAAGGCACCCTCCTCAAGCACCGACTCCTCTGCGACGAACCAGCTACACTCGATGAGCTGCTGATCATAGTAGACAAGTATGCCACTACCGACTCCTCGATGAAGTCGGAGCTTGGGGTGGACGCCTCTGGGAAGGTGCTCCCTCCGGCTCCCAGAATGCCGGCTGGCGACACCAGTCGGCGCCCACAGCAGAACGACAACAAGCGCAAGGCCCCTATGCCGGCTTCCACCAGCCGGCAGGTGGCCATAGTTGAAGATCAGCAGCCAGAAGGGCAGCCCATACCCAAGCGTCAGAAAGGCGGCAAGCCAGCCTGGCAACCCGCCTTCTCCTATGAGCAAACCCTCAATGCACCCTGCAAGTACCACAATGGCGCGAAGCCGTCCAATCACACAACCTGGAAGTGCCATTGGCTCACTCGAATTTCCAAGGCGAGGGCCTGCTGCCTCCTCCGCCTGCTGGTCAGCCGCCTCCGGCTCCTTAGCAGCTGGCGGACCGCCCAGCAGTCGGCGCCATCCAAGACAAGTTCCCCGAAGAGCATGGAGCTTATGTTGTTTTCACAAGCCAAGCTGATGACAGGCGCAGCCGGCGGCGACAACACCAAGAGGTCAATGGTGTCGCCTCCAAGGTTCTAGAGTTCATGCACTGGTCTGAGAAACCCATCAACTGGAGCCGAGCTGACCACCCAGAGGTGATGCCTTCCCCGGGTTCCTACGCTTTGGTGTTGGATGCCACCTTTGCAATAGAGAAGCTAGCTACTCGGTTCTCCCGAGTCCTGATAGATGGCGGTAGCAGCATCAACATCCTTTACCATGACACCATGGAGAAGCTGAACATCAAGAAGAAGCAACTTCTGCCCAGCCGGACCGTATTCCATGGCATTGTACCCGACCTTTCCTGCTCACCAATCAGCAAGATTAATATGGATGTCCTCTTCGGAGACAAAGATCACTTCCGCCGCGAAGTAGTTTGGTTTGAAGTAGTGGACCTGGAGAGCCCTTATCATGAACTGCTTGGCCAACCTGCTCTGGCCAAGTTCATGGCTGTGCCCCACTACGCCTACCTCAGGATGAGGATGCTAAGCACCAAGGGCATCATCACCATAGTCAAAGACTACAAGAAATCATCTGCCTGCGCTGCAGCCAGCAGCTGGTTGGCTGAGTCTCTTGTGATTGCTGCAGAGAAGAAGATCCTTGACCAGGTTGTGGCCATGGCTAGCAAGCAGCCGGACCTGTCACCAGACCCCAAGGAGTTGGAGGCTCAGGGCTCCTTCTAGCCGGCCAAGGAAACCAAGAAGATACCTTTGGACCCGGAGCACCCGGAGAGGTTCGCGCTTGTAGGAACCAACCTTGATAGCAAATAGGACAGCAAAGAAGAATGATCAGTAAGCAAGAAAGAAAAACAGAAGTCGCCAGAAGAGATCCGGCCTGACAGCTCAGCAGTCGGCCCGAATCTCGGGGACTACACCCAGTGGGTGCGCTGATGTGCCCCGCGAGAGAAAGAAGGCGGAGTAATTACTACGGCTTTCGGACAAGTCGGTGGTCCGCTGGGCCAGCTCCCGGACATGGGAGTTGAAGGAGGCCACAGGGAGATTATGATATTCCTGCAGTAAGGACACCAGACAAGAGAAAACAAGTCAGCACCCGAGCCTACCTAAAAGTTCTAGGCCGCCTGCTCAGTAGCCGGCCCAAAACTCGGGGACTACACCCAGTGGGTGTGCTGACGCGTCCCCACAGAAGAATACAAGTACCAGAATAAGAAGCAAGAAACATACCTGAATGGCCGTCCGCAACGCCAGGAACTCCTAGTTGTAGTTGTGGAGGGCGGCGGCTTGACACTGGAGCCGGGCCTGGATGTCCTATGCTGTCGCATTCAGCACGGCGTGCCAGATCGGACTGCGGGGTCCTCTCCTACCGCTGGTCCACCACCAGCCGGCGGAACTACTAGTGCGTTGGGTTGGCCACCTAGGTCTGCCACGGTCGACACCGGCAGAGGCACTTCCGTCCCCGGGACGATGCCGTCGCCCCCTCCCTCTTCATGACCGGCTGGTCGCCACCGGCCCTTTCAGGCGGCACCGCCGAATCTTCGGGTGCGGGCGGAACGGAGTGGAGGGGGACGACGAGTTGTGGGGGTTGGCCGCGTGTGGCCTCTCCCTCCTGCGCCTCAACCGCGGCGTCTGTCTGGGCCTTGGCAATGGCATCGGTTTGTGCCTTCGCGGCCTCTACTACCTCCTCCTGCACCGCCTTGGTTGACACCGCCTTCTGCTGCTTCGCCTCCTGCCCCTCGTGCGCCTCCTGCGCGTTCCTCTACGTCGCTGCCAGGAGGTAGGCACGCGGGTCCATGCGGCGGGTGTTGGCGGAGCCCTCCGCCGTCCCTACCATGGAGGCGGCGGTCGACCTCTCCAGAGAGAGTGGGGCCCTGATCAAGCAAATAGGAAAGAGTTCAGAAGGGTGTTTGCAAGAAAAAAGAAGAAAGGATGCGATAAGGAGCCAGTACTTACACAGAAACTGTTGGGGGCTCCTTCACAACCTTCTTGAAGCGGTTCACCTTCGCAGCCACATCCTCCCGCTTGGTCCCCACCGCCGAGCCCTTTGGTTTCTTCGGATGGCTGTCATACATCGACGGCGCAGCCCGACATTTATGTGTGCCACCTCGGGCAGTCGGCACGGTTGACGAACTCACGCTCGCTTGGTCAGGAGCTGGCTGGTGGGACGGGACAACCTCTTCGTCATCATCATCCGGCCAGTCCTTGAGGCCGCCCCGAGCTCTAGAGCCACCTGCCTCGCCGCCACCTCCTGTGGCGTCATCTTCAAGGGAGGCCGCCCCCAAGTCGGGGTCGTCCATGTCGCTCTCCGCCCGGTCAAGGAGATACTCGCAGCCCTACCCCGAGTCATTGGTAGCTGACTGCATGATGGAGTTCTGCTTCATGGCCGACTAGTTAGACGGCAGACAAAAGAGAACCCAACAACTAAAAGGAAAGAGAAGAAGTGAAGACTTACCGCAGGCGGAGGATGCACGCGCGTATATGGCTCTTTGCCGAACCACAACTCCTCCTTTGGGAGCTTGTAGTTCGAGATGTAGTTCACCAAGTGAGCCACCTTCGGGTGTGGCATCTCCTTGGTGCACATCCGGCTCAGGTCCCGGTGCCTGCTCATTTGGCATATCATGTGCGGCTGGCCTTGGAGGGGGAGCACCCGGCGTGCCACGAAGGCGGTCAGCAAGTCTTGCCCGGTGAGGCCCTCCGTCTTCGTCATCACCTTTAGCCGCCCAACGATGGCGGCACCGGCGACCGGCAGTGTCTTGGGCCGGTACGACCAGTTGGCGCGCGATCCAGTCGGCGGGCCAGCTGCGTAGGCCGGCAGGTTGACAAAGTCGGCCTCCGGGTGGACGTTCTTCACGTAGAAGTACGACTGTTGCCACATCTTGACCGACTCTATCAACGTGATGGACAGGAAGGGGTTGTTGGCAGCCAGCCTCCGCACCGTGATGAAGGCGCCGCACTGCACTGTTACCCCCTTGGTGACGGTGCCAAGCTTCATGTAGAAGAACTCGCCCCAGAGCTCCATGGTGGGGAGGACGCCGAGGAAGCCTTCGCAGAGGGTGACGAAGGCGGACAGAAGCACCACCGTGTTTGGCGTGGGGTGGTGCGGCAGGAGGTCGTAGAAGTTGAGGAAGGAACGGAGGAAGTCGTTTGCCAGCGGGCCGAGGCCGCGCAAGCAGTGCGTCCGGAAGATGACGCGCTCGCCTTCCTCGGGTGCCGGCGAGACCTCCCTTTCGGGCGCCAGGAAAACCTTCACGTAGTCCTCCCCGGGCAGCCGCCGCGTTCGGTGGAGGAAGTCAATGTGGTCTATGGACATTGGACCCGTTGATAACCCACAAGTATAGGGGATCGCAACAGTTTTCGAGGGTAGAGTATTCAACCCAAATTTATTGATTCGACACAAGGGGAGCCAAATAATATTCTCAAGTATTAGCAGTTGAGTTGTCAATTCAACCACACCTGGATAACTTAATATCTGCATCAAAGTATTTAGTAGCAAAGTAGTATGAAAGTAATGGTAATAGTGGCAAAAGTAAAAGTAGCAGTTTTGTAGTAATTGTAACAGTGGCAATGGCAGAGTAACTAAGCAAAGAGCTATATGTGAAAAGTTCGTAGGAATTGGATCAATGATGGATAGTTATGTCGGATGTGATTCCTCATGTAATAGTTATAACATTCGGTGACACAGAACTAGCTCCAGTTCATCAATGTAATGTAGGCATGTATTCCGAATATAATCATATGTGCTTATGGAAAAGAACTTGCATGACATATTTTGTCCTACCCTCCCATGGCAGCGGGGTCTTATTGGAAACTAAGGGATATTAAGGCCTCCTTTTAATAGAGTACTGGACCAAAGCATTAACACTTAGTGAATACGTGAACTCCTCAAACTACGGTCATCACCAGTAAGTATCCCGATTATTGTCACTTCGGGGTTAACGGATCATAACACATAATAGGTGACTATAGACTTGCAAGATAGGATCAAGAACTCAAATATATTCATGAAAACATAATAGGTTCAGATCTGAAATCATGGCACTTGGGCCCTAGTGACAAGCATTAAGCATAGCAAAGTCATAGCAACATCAATCTCAGAACATAGTGGATACTAGGGATCAAACCCTAACAAAACTAACTTAATTACATGGTAAATCTCATCCAACCCATCACCGTCCAGCAAGCCTACGATGGAATTACTCACACACAGCGGTGAGCATCATGAAATTGGTGATGGAGGAAGGTTGATGATGACAACAGCGATGGATCCCCCTCTCCGGAGCCCCGAACGGACTCCGGATCAGCCCTCCCGAGAGAGTTTAGGGCTTGGCGACGACTCCGTATCGTAAAATGCGATGAATCCTTCTCTCTGATGTTTTCTCCCCGAATGTGAATATATGGAGTTGAAGTTAAGGTCAGCAGAGCTTCAGGGGGGCCATGAGGCAGGGGGGCGCCCCCACCCTCGTGGACAAGGTGTGCGACCCTGACGTTGATTCTTTCACCAATATTTTTTATTAAATCCAAAAGTTGCTCCGTGGATTTTCAGGTCATTCCGAGAACTTTTATTTTCGCACAAAAATAACACCATGGCAGTTATGCTGAAAACAGCTTGAGTCCGGGTTAGTTCCATTCAAATCATGCAAGTTAGAGTCCAAAACAAGGGCAAAAGTGTTTGGAAAAGTAGATACGTTGGAGATGTATCAACTCCCCCAAGCTTAAACCTTTGCTTGTCCTCATGCAATTCAGTTGCTAAACTGAAAGTGATAAAGAAAAACTTTTACAAACTCTGTTTGCTCTTGTTGTTGCAAATATGTAAAGCCAGCATTCAAGTTTTTAGCAAAGATAATGAACTAACCATATTCACAATAACACTTAGGTCTCATGTTTACTCATATCAACGGCATAATCCACTAGCGAGCAATAATAATAAATCTCGGATGATAACACTTTCTCAAAACAATCATAATATGATATAACAAGACGGTATCTCGCTAGCCCTTTCTGAGACCGCAAAACGTAAATGCAGAGCACCTCTGAAGATGTAGGACTGACTAAACATTGTAATTCATGGTAAAAGAGTTCCAGTCACAGTCATACTCAATATACATTAATAGTAATGCATGCAAATGACTGCGGTGCTCTCCAGCAGGTGCTTTTTAATAAGAGGGTGATGACTCAACATAAAAGTAAATAGATAGGCCCTTTGTAGAGGGAAGCAAGGATTTGTGGAGGTGCCAGAGCTCGATTTTGAAATAGAGATAAATAATATTTTGAGCGGTATGCTTTCATCGTCAACATAACAACCGAGAGATCTCGATATCTTCAATGCTACACACATTATAGGCGGTTCCCAAATAGAATGGTAAAGTTTATACTCCCCCTCCACCAATAATCATCAATCCAAGGCTTGCCCGAAACAACGGGTGCCTCCAACTAACAACAACCCTGGGGGAGTTTTGTTTGCAATTATTTTGATTTAATTTGAGCAAGGGACTCGGCATCCCGGTGACCAGCCATTTTCTCATGAATGAGGAGCGGAGTCCACTCCTCTTGAGAATAACCCGCCTAGCATGGAAGATACGGATAGCCCTAGTTGATACATGAGTTGTTCGAGCATACAAAATAGAATTTCATTTAAAGGTTTGGAGTTTGGCACATACAAATTTACTTGGAACGGCAGGTACATACCACATATAGGAAGGTATGGTGGACTCATATGGAATAACTTTGGGGTTTATGGAGGTGGATGCACAAGCAGTATCCCCGCTTAGTACAAGTGAAGGCTAGACAGTGACTAGGAAGCGACCAACTAGAGAGCGACAACAGTCATGAACATGCATTAATAATAATCAACTCTGAGTGCAAGCATGAGTAGGATATAATCCACCATGAACATAAATATCGTGAAGGCTATGTTGATTTTGTTTCAACTACATGCGTGAACATGTGCCAAGTCAAGTCACTCGAATCATTCAAAGGAGGATACCACCCTATCATACCACATCACAACCATTTTAATAGCATGTTGGCACGCAAGGTAAACCATTATAAGCTCCTAGCTAATTAAGCATGGCATAAGCAACTATAATCTCTAATTATCATTGCAAACATGTTTATTCATAATAGGTTGAATCAGGAACGATGAACTAATCATATTTACAAAAAAAAGAGGTCGAGTTCATACCAGCTTCTCTCATCTCAATCATTTCATCATATATCGTCATTATTGCCTTTCACTTGCACGACCAAACGGTGTGGATAATAATAATAGTGCACGTGCATTGGACTAAGCTGGAATCTGCAAGCATTCAATTCAAGGGAGAAGACAAGGTAATATGGTCTCTTGGTTAAATCAACAATAATGCATATAAGAGCCACTCAACATTTTTATCATGGTCTTCTCCTCTCGACCCCCAAAGGAAAGAAAATAAATAAAACTATTTACACGGGAAAGCTCCCAACAAGCAAAAGAAGAACGAGAAATCTTTTTGGGTTTTCTTTTAATTACTACCACTACAGGCATGGAAAGTAAACTAGCTAAAAGCTACAAGTAATTTTTTTGGGTTTTTCTTAAGGTTATTCAAACACACAAGAAGAAAGCTAGAAAAAGAAAATAAACTAACATGGATAGTACAATGAAAAAGTATGAGCACCGACAACTAGCATGAGTGTGTGAACATGAATGTAATGTCGGTGAGAAATACGTACTCCCCCAAGCTTAGGCTTTTGGCCTAAGTTGGTTTATACCCATGGGTCAAAGTTGTAGTTGGGGTTGTACCGAGATGCAGCAGCTATTGCCTCATGAGCTACAGGTTGGAGGCGAGCTGCCTCCGTCCTCCTCTCATACTCGTTCGCCTCCTCCCTGGTTATAATATATCTCCTTTTTGCCTGAAATTCAAAGAAACCAGGAGCAGGGAGAGCAACATGGACAGTGCGACGTCTGTCAAAGATTAGTCAGTATTGGAGGAACTGTTCATTCCTCTCAAGAAACTGATGGCTAACCATGGCATTATAATCTCGATAAGCAGGAGGCAACTCCCTATCACTTCCATGTATGGGTATACGAAGATAATTAGCTACACGAGTTGCATAAACCCCACCAAACAAATCTCCACGTGTACCATTAAGATGTAGCCTACGTGCAACAATAGCCCCCAAGTTATATTGTTTATCACCTAATACATCACTCTTGAGAACACTAAGATCTGGAACACACATGTGACAAGCTTCATCTTTACCGTTAATGCATCTACCTACGAAGAGAGTAAAGTAATGTATAGCAGGAAAATGAATGCTACCTATGGTAGCTTCTGTGATTTCTCTGGATTCACCCACAGTGATACTAGCAAGAAAGTCTTTATATTCAGATTTACGAGGTTCATTGACATTGCCCCACCGCGGGAGTTTACAAGTAGTATTGAAATCTTCTAGGTCCATGGTATATGATTTATCATAAAGATCAAATAAGACAGTGTGAGTATTGCGTGCAGACATGAATTTAAGCCTTCTCACAAAGGAGTCAGTAAGGTAGTAGTGTTGGGAGCACTTATCTGACATGAAGTCCTCAAGATTGGCATTATGTACATATGCGTCAAATTCATCCTTAATGCCTACTTTGACCATAAACTCCTCTGACGGCCATTCACAGGGCCACACTTGAGCTTCATCGGTGGTTCATCGTCCTGCTCAGGTATTGCGAGCCTGGGTCCTTGCTTCCTTGAAGAACCGCCTTGGTAAATTTTCCTAGACATATTTCTTCCTCAAAGAATAATCCCCCAAAGCAGTTTTGTGAATGGAGCTTTGAGCAAGGAGATCGAGAATGGCAGCAAGATAAGCTAGAACTGGTGCTTGATCTGGTTGGTGATTTTTTGGGGAGGAAGAAGAAGTGTGTGGGTGCAAGAATAAGTGGAGGGGGCCACCATGGGCCCACGAGGCAGGGGGCGTGCCCTGGACCCTCGTGGCCAGGTGCTTGCCCTCCTGTTGTGTTCTCAGTGCCAGATATTCTCAAATATTCTAGAAAAAAATCATAATTCATTTTCAGGGCATTTCGAGAACTTTTATTTTCGGGTTATTTTTTTATTGCATGGATAAATCACAAAACAGACATAAAAATACCATTTTTGCTTTATTTAATCTAAATAACAGAAAGTAAAAGGAGGGTATAGAAGGTTGTGCTTTCTAACTTCATCGATCTCATGCTCATCAAAAGGAATCTACTAACAAGGTTGATCAAGTCTTGTTAACAAACTCATTCCGAATAACATGGAACCGGAGAAATTTTGAATAACACTAGGTTACCTCAACGGGGATATGCACATCCCCAATAATAAGAATATCATATTTCTTCTTGAGAGTAGGAAGAGGAAATTCAAAACCTCCAACAATAATTGATGGAACTTTTCCAATAGAATTGATATTGTGAACTTGAGGTTGTTTCCTCGGAAAGTGTACCGTATGCTCATTACCATTAACATGAAAAGTGGCATTGCCTTTGTTGCAATCAATAACAGCCCCTACTGTATTCAAGAAGGGTGTACCAAGGATAATCGACATACTATCATCCTCGGGAATATCAAGAATAACAAAGTCCATTAAGATAGTAACATTTGCAACCACAGCAGGCACATCCTCACAAATACCAACAGGTATAGCGGTTGATTTATCGGCCATTTGCAAAGATATTTTAGTAGGTGTCAACTTATTCAATTCAATTCTATGATATAAAGGGAGAGGCATAACACTAACACCGGCTCGAAGATCACATAAAGCAGTTTTAACATAGTTTCTTTTAATGGAGCATGGTATAGTGGGTACTCCTGGATCTCCAAGTTTCTTTGGTATTCCCCCCTTAAAAGTATAATTAGCAAGCATGGTGGAAATTTCAGCTTCCGGTATCTTTCTTTTATTTGTAACAATATCTTTCATGTACTTAGCATAAGGATTCATTTTAAGCATATCAGTCAAACGCATACGCAAAAAGATAGGTCTAATCATTTCAGCAAAGCGCTCAAAATCCTCACCATCCTTTTTCTCGGATGGTTTAGGAGAAAAAGGCATGGGTTTCTGAACCCATGGTTCTCTTTCTTTACTGCGCTTCCTAGCAATGAAGTCTCTCTTATCGTAACATTGATTCTTTGATTGTGGGTTATCAAGATCAACCACAGGTTTGATCTCTACATCACTATTATTGCTAGGTTGAGCATCAACATGAACATCATCATTAACATTATCACTAGGTTCATGTTCATCACCAGATTGTGTTTAGCATCAGAAATAGAAATATCATTGGGATTCCCAGGTGTGTCTACAACGGGTTCACTAGAAGCGTGCAAAGTCCTATCATTTTTCTTCTTCTTTTTAGAAGGACTACGTGCATCAACATTATTTATCTGAGAATCTTGCTCAATCCTCTTAGGATGGCCCTCTGGATACAAAGGTTCCTGAGTCATTTTACCTGTTCTAGTCATAACTCTAACAGCATTGTCATTTTTCTTATCATTTAATTCATTGAGCAAATCATTTTGTGCTTTAAGCACTTGTTCTACTTGAGTGGTAACCATAGAAGCATGTTTACTAATGAGTTTAAGTTCACCCTTAACTCTAGACATATAATCACTCAAGTGTCCAATCATATAAGCATTACTTTTCAGTTGTCTACCAACATAAGCATTGAAGTTTTCTTGTTTAGCCATAAAGTCATCAAACTCATCCAAGCATTGGCTAGCAAACTTAGTAGACGGGATTTCAAATTTATCATATCTACAGAGAGAATTTACCTTTACTACCTGTGTTGGGTTATCAAGACCATGTATTTCTTCAATAGGTGGTATATTAAGGCCATGTACTTGTTCAACAGGAGGTAAATTCTTAACATCTTCAGCTTTAATACCTTTTTCTTTCATAGATTTCTTTGCCTCTTGCATATCTTCAGGACTGAGAAATAGAACACCTCTTTTCTTCAGAGTTGGCTTAGGAATTGGTTCAGGAAGTGTCCAATTGTTTCCATTAGTCAACATGTTATTCAATAATAGTTCAGCTTGATCAATAGTTCTTTCACTGAAAACACAACCAGCACAACTATCCAGGCGGTCTCTGGAAGCATCGGTTAGTCCATTATAAAAGATATCAAGTATTTCATTTTTCTTAAGAGAATGATTAGGCAAAGCATTAAGTAATTGGAGAAGCCTCCCCCAATTTTGTGGGAGACTCTCTTCTTCAATTTGCACAAAATTATATATTTCCCTTAAAGCAGCTTGTTTCTTATGAGCGGGGAAATATTTAGCAGAGAAGTAATAAATCATATCCTGGGGACTACGCACACAACCAGGATCAAGAGAATTAAACCATGTTTTAGCATCACCCTTTAATGAGAACAGAAATATTTTAAGGATATAGTAGTAACGCGTTTTCTCATCATTAGTGAATAGGGTGGCTATATCATTTAACTTAGTAAGATGTGCCACAACAGTTTTCATAGCCATAAAAAGGATCAGATTAAACCAAAGTAATTATCTCAGGATCGACAGAGAAATCATAATCCTTATCAGTAACACAGATAGGTGAAGTAACAAGAGCAGGGTCATATTTCATTCTAGCATTCAGAGACTTTTGTTTCAACTTAGCTAATAACTTCTTAAGATCAGATCTATCATTGCAAGCAAGAAAATCTCTAGCAGTCTCTTCATCCATAACATAACCCTGAGGCACAATAGGCAATTCATATCTAGGGCGAGAATCTTCATCATCACTTTCATCAATATTATGAGCTTCAATAGTTTCATTCTCTCTAGCCCTAGCAAGTTGTTCGTCAAGAAATTCACCTAATGGCACAGTAGTATCAAGCATAGAAGTAGTTTCATCATAACTATCATGCATAGCAGAAGTGACATCATCAATAACATGGGACATATCAGAATTAATAACAGAAGCAGGTTTAGGTGTCGCAAGCTTACTCAAAACAGAAGGAGAATCAAGTGTAGAGCTAGATGGCAGTTCCTTACCTCCCCTCGTAGTTGAGGGAAAAATCTTGGTTCTTTCGTCTTTCAAGTTCCTCATAATGATCAGCAGATATAAATCCCAAGTGACTCAAAGAATAGAGCTATGCTCCATGGCAACTGCGCCAGAAAATAGTCTTGAAAACGCACAAGTATAGGGGATCGCAACAGTTTTCGAGGGTAGAGTATTCAACCCAAATTTATTGATTCGACACAAGGGGAGCCAAAGAATATTCTCAAGTATTAGTAGTCGAGTTGTCAATTCAACCACACCTGGATAACTTAATATCTGCAGCAAAGTATTTAGTAGCAAAGTAGTATGGAAGTAACGGTAACAGTGGCAAAGTAACAGTAGTAGTTTTGTAGTAATTGTAACAGTGGCAACAGCAGAGTAACTAAGCAAAGAGCAATATGTGAAAAGCTCGTAGGCATTGGATCAATGATGGATAATTATGTCGGATGCGATTCCTCATGTTATAGTTATAACATAGGGTGACACAGAACTAGCTCCAGTTCATCAATGTAATCTAGGCATGTATTCCGAATATAGTCATACGTGCTTATGGAAAAGAACTTGCATGAAATCTTTTGTCCTACCCTCCCGTGGCAGCGGGGTCCTATTGGAAACTAAGGGATATTAGGGCCTCCTTTTAATAGAGTACAGGACCAAAGCATTAACACTTAGTGGATACATGAACTCCTCAAACTACGATCATCACAGATAAGTATCCCGATTATTGTCACTTCGGTGTTAACGGATCATAACACATAATAGGTGACTATAGACTTGCAAGATAGGATCAAGAACTCACATATATTCATGAAAACATAATAGGTTCGGATCTGAAATCACGGCACTCGGGCCCTAGTGACAAGCATTAAGCATAGCAAAGTCATAGAAACATCAATCTCAGAACACAGTGGATACTAGGGATCAAACTCTAACAAAACTAACTTAATTACATGGTAAATCTCATCCAACCCATCACCGTCCAGCAAGCCTACGATGGAATTACTCACGCACGGCGGTGAGCATCATGAAATTGGTGATGGAGGAAGGTTGATGATTGGACGGCAATGGAGCCCCCTCTTCGAAGCCCCGAACGGACTCCAGATCAGCCCTCCCAAGAGATTTTAGGGATTGGTGGTGGCTCCGTATCGTAAAACGCGATGAATCCTTCTCTCTGTTTTTTTCTGCCCTAACGTGAATATATGGAGTTGGAGTTGAGGTCGGTGGAGCTTCATGGGGCCCACAAGGCAGGGGCGCACCCTAGGGGGGCTCCCCCACCCTCGTGGACAGGATGTGGGCCCCCTGACGTTTATTCTTTTGCCAATATTTTTTATTAAATCCAATAAGTTTCTCCATGGATTTTCAGGTCATTCCAAGAACTTCTGTTTCTGCATAAAAATAACACCATGTCAGTTCTACTGAAAACAACGTCAGTCCGGGTTAGTTCCATTCAAATCATGCAAGTTAGAGTCCAAAACAAGGGCAAAAGTGTTCGAAAAAGTAGATACGACGGAGACGTATCACCCGTCCCATGATCCGGACTGTGCCATGGGTGCTTGGTGTTTGGCGAAGAAGAGGTGTGGTGGTGAGTGCGTGTGCCCGCGGCAGAGGAGCAGCGCAGCGGGGCTGCCGAAGGTGCGGTGTGGCAGCGTGAAGCAGCAGCAAAGGGAGAAAGGAAGGAGAGAATGGCGAAGGAGGGGTTGGCGCGCGTGCTCCTGTCGCTCCCCTGACCCCCTTACTTATAGCCCCAGACGGCAAAGCAGAGGGGGCGGGGCGTGGGGGTCGTGGGATTAACTACACCCACGCCCCCACGACCCCGCGTTTATCGCGCCATAATGGCGTGTAAGAACCGCGTGCAGAACGCCAACCGTCCACCTCGGCCACAGTGGATCCGCACGTGGTCCGAGGCACAGTAGTGGAGGGCCCCAGCCTACGGCAATGTCCCGTCACGCACGTGGGCTGGCAGGCTGGTCCAGCCGGCTGGCGCTGCGTGGGAAGCGTGCAACGGGCGGCCGGCTCGGCACCCGACACGCACGCCACCTGGGTCCCGCCTTCATGTTTCGAACAACACCAGACGGCGTTCCCAATCGTGGTCGACACCTAGCTGTCGGCTCATCAGAGTAGGAAGCTGCTAAGGCCTTTCGCCTCTTCTCAGCCGTGACGCCCCACCAGCTTCGAGGACTACTGTCGTAGTAAATGACCATGGGTAGCCTTATCCGCTCCCCATGGTGTTTCAAAACATCGGGCCGACTACGCCCCTCAAGCATCCAAGCCGAAGGGCCGCCTTCTCGTAGCCGGCTGGTCCAAACGGACGGTTGTGGGAAGGCGGCTAGGCTCAATGAGCGGTGCCAAAGTGGGCCGACTCCTAGCAGAAGGCCACCAGAGTGGCCGACTCCTAGCAGGCGGCCCACCCTTGCATCCTCAAAGTTTGCAACCACATAACGGCGACGAGACGAGGCGTGGCTACAGTGCGGCCTGCCACCCCTGAATCCTGGAGCAGGTGTGGCCACAGTGCAACGTACCGGGCAGCCATCCCTAGCCCGGTGTGGCACTATTGCCATGTTGACCATGACATCACCTCTGGCAGAGCTGCCATACTCCCACGACGGCCTGTCGGTACGGCCCGCAGGCGGCGGGCCCTACTTGCCAGCGAGATACGAGAAGGCGGCCGGCTTAGACCAGTCGGCGGAGGGGAAGGCCAGCTCCCAACAGTCGGCCCTCCCCTACCCTAGAAGTTTGTGCGCCATTAACCAGATAAGACAGGGTGTGGCTATAGTGAATGCCCACGAGGCGGCGGCACTGTAGCCACGCCCGCCGCCGACCAAGCCTTCGTCATCAAGGGCACGGCTTTAGTAACAAGCAGCCAACAGGACCCACATGCAGTGGGCCCAACCTGTTGATCGAGAGCCCGGCAGCCAGCGGGACCCACCAGTCGGCGGGCCCTAGCGGCCGGCGGAGAAGCCGGCGATCATAGACACTGACGGCCTGGGCCTATGCCCTTCCGGATTACCATCTTACCCTTGGGGGTAGGCCTATATAGACCCCCTAGGGCACCCATGCAAAGGGTTGATCTCTTCGAGTTTCACACACCACATAGAGGGAGGAGTAGAGCTAGCCTTGCCCTTCTTCCTCCTCTAGCCGAACAGCTCAAGGAACATCTTATAGCCACTAGTTCATCTAGTGATCATGCAGAGACCCCGTAGAGCAGGACAAGGGGAGTTATCTCCTAGGAGAGCCTCGAACCTGGGTAAGGTTCGCCGGCGTGCATGTCTTCGCCTTATCCCGTTTCCAGGCACCAGCGACGTCTTACTAGCTCCCACCATGATTAGCCATCCTTTGGCATATGTCGCACCTACCACCCGACAATCATCATCATCATCATCTCCGCTACCCTCATCAACATCATCATCATCCTGACTCTCATCATCATCATCATTGTTGTCCTCATCCTGGGAATATTCATCATCATTTTCATCAAGCTCATCATATTGGTCGGAGAAATACTTAATCATTAACTTGTTGACAGCTTTCTTCAAGTAAAAGCCTATGTACTCTCCGCCTGTGAGCTTATTATTCAAAATGTACTTCTTCCATCCATCGCCTGCTATGATGGTTTTATCCTTTTGTTTGCAAACATCAATTTTGTACGATTGTCCTCGACCATCCGAAAAGTTGAAATTGTCACCTATTAAATTGTTGATTTGGACCCTTACGTTGCATGTGATACACTATGTAACAATTAAGAATAATGCAGTTAATAGTTAATGTATGTGCATTCCCAGAATTCAGCAAATGGTTAGAATTGAATGATGAACATTGTTACCACAGATTTTTCAAATCCCTCCCTCAAGAAGAGCCTGAATTATATTGCATGGGATAAACTATCCCTACAGGGATTTTTGCACACATTGCAGACCTTAAGCACCATGATCCCCTCCTTCTAGAAGTTAAACACTGTTATCATTGGTGCCATGTCATGAAAGTAATATTGCGAAGCGGAATAAAAAATCGACAGGAAAAATGTCATCACGATGAGGTATAAATGTGCACATGGGGAAGATGAGAAGAGTAAGAGAGTTTGAGGGGCTGAGGAAACTCACATGCGTCACTGACATTGTCACCAAGGGTTTGCAGCCGCCAAGGATGTGCCAACGGGTCAAATCGGGAAGGGTCGCTGCAATAAGAAGATCGATTAGGAGGAGAGGCACCGCCAAGATTTGGAAAAAAAGAACTGATGTTATTCACCGCTACTACGAATATGTCATCGCCGTTGCTGTGACACTTCACTTGTTAGGGGAGAGGGAAAGGAGGGGAAGGGGAGAGGCAAGAAAAGGGGAGGAGGTTGCCGCTGCCGACAATAGAGGAGGAAACATGTGTAGGCCAAATTTTTGAAAGAGCGGTCATGGAGGAAACGTTAGAGATTGGAGAGGAGAAATGCCCCGCCGGTCCCTCCCTCTCTATCCCACTTATTGTCTGTCTAGAAAGAAGGGGAAGGATCCAGGAAAGCGGTGGATAGTGGGTCCCATATACCTAGATATTTTGGTGGCCTTAGTCTTGAGCGATAAATTGAACATGATAGTAAAAAGAATTAAAAACCACACTAGCTTAGCGGGGAAAAGTGGTAAAAAATCAAAGCAAGCTGGGGAAAAAAAACATAGACACATGTCAACTACAGGAGAGCCAAGGCCTAGCACTACAAACACATGAGAGATGTTCTATCTTAGCAGCTTTAATTATTGTAATTGTACTAGAAGGATAGGGCGCGCTTTGTTGCACCGTCGATGTTGTTGGGTTTCTTCAAAAAATAATCACTCTACTTTAAAATATAAGGTGTATTATTTTTTTTGAAAATTCAAACCTTTTAAGTTTGATCAAATTTGTAGAGAAATCAAATTGGTATTTTTAAATTAATCATGAAATGAATATTCATACTTTTTTGTTAATATTGTGGATGTCGATATTTTTGCTCTTAGGTCAAATTTAAAGAAATTTGACTTTCTACAAAACTAATACTCCTTATATTTTGGATAGATGGAATATTTTTTTGATGGGTTGGGAGATGATAGAGTGTGTTTTATTTTTATTTATAATGTAATGATTTGGTGGGCCTTTCGTGGTGTGATTCTATGTTATCCACTAAGGAACCTATATTTACGTGGAAAAAATTCTGTCGGTGGTCGCATGTACTACTATATTGGTGCTACAATCTCTCATGGTGACGCTTATTTTCTTCCAGGTGATGGGAGATTGCGCGGGATTGATATGTTTATATAGACCGATTGTTGATGATTCATTTGAAAAATTGTTGGTGTCGGGGAAACGAACACCTATGGGATCACGGGGATCCCTTCTACGGTTGGCGGGGAGAGAGCTGCGCAAAGAGCAGGTCTAGTGATCAGCGTGAGGGGTTATTACCCAGGTTTGGGAAGCACTGGTGCGTAAAACCCTAGTCCTGCTTGTGTGTATATTCTGTGTTTTTGAGCTCTTGAACTAGCTGCGGTTCATGCCTAGTCCAAAAAGTTTGAATCCCCTGTCAGTACACCTCGGGCCTCCTTTTATATGTCAAAGGGGTTGCCACATTGGCACACAGGAGGTGGAAAGTATCAAAAGTGTGTGAGCTTATCGCTCAGGACCGTAGGACAAACGCATTCAATGCGCTGCCTACGTGCCCTCTCACTTTATCGGGGACGACAACAGAAGCCGTCCTGTACGTCCCTGCCCTTAATTGCCTTGAAACGTGTCCAAGCTGACGAGGCATGCAGTGCCATGCTAGCTAGCTAGCTGATGTGTTGGCGCAGTGGTAGAGCCTCCACGAAGATCTGCATGCCGCCATGCAGGCATCTGCCTAGTTGGCAAGCTGGTCATCGCGCTGGAATGGTGCTGAGGTGGCGAAACCTTGTCGAGCACGGTCCTGGCTGTGACCCCGCAATCGTCCTCGGCAAGGCTTGCCGGGGGCCTCGCGCTCGTCCCCAGAAAGGATCTTGCCGGGGGTCTTTATCTTCTCGTCCCACGTGGACCCGCATGCTATCAATCTTCACAAAGATTTGCATGCTACTTTGCATGCGCCCTCTGAGCCTTGGCCTTGACGCTGTTGATGGTGTCAAAGCTCCCAGTCCTCAAGGGTGATGGCCTTGTTGGTGCTTCACAGGCTGCCCCGGCAAGGGTGTCGCCAGGGGAGGCCTAGTATGTCTTCTGCTCTTTGTTCTTTGGCTCGATTGCTGTCTTGGTAGCCTTGTGTTTTGTCTCCTACTGCCCTGCCAAGCCTTGTCGCGGGCGTGGCTACAACTGACAGGAGAGCCCATACTTTTGTACACTGACAGGAGCCCCCATACCTGGGTCAGACTTAAGCGCAAAGCATAGTTGGGCCTGGCCCAAAGCAGTGCGCGGGCACGCGTGTAGAGACTTAACTTCCATGATCTTCTTGCCAGTTGCGCTTCCCCGTGATCCGCAAAGAGTGCATTATGTGGGGTCATGCGTGGGATGGCCACAGTACGCCAGTGTCACCCCACAATAAATGGTAAAGAGGCGGCCCGCGCCTTCCCCCTAAAAAGAGGAATTCGTAGGGGTGCTGCTCGTTTACCCTCTGCATCCTTTCCAATCTAGGAATCGTTGTTCCCCTCTTCTTCCTCGAGTGCAAACCAGAGCTTCTCGCCTCTGCTTCGGCGCTGCCGCGCTTCCATTGCTTCTTGACCCCTCGCCTCTTCTCAGCCGCCATGGCACCCAAGGCAAGTGAGTGTCCAAGGCCGCCGCGGGGAAGGAAGTGCCGAAGAGCGAGCTGGTGAAGCCACTGAAGAAGCACGTCCTTTTCATTTCGACGGTCGACGTGCTCACCCTCAAGGAGAAATTAAGACCTATGGGGGAGAGAGATGTCGGGGAATCCTGCCACGGTCATCATCCCCGCCCCTTTCGCCAAGCCAGGTCCTGAAAAATACCCTTTTTGTCGATTACTTCTCCTGCGGGCTCTGCCCCCTTTCTCCGACTTCTTTAACGACATCATGAACACCTACGGCTTCCATCTCTTGGATTTTATGCCAAATGCCGTGGCGTGCCTGGCCTTCTTCGCCCACCTTTGTTAGGGCTTTGCCGAGGTGCATCCCAACACGTCACTCTTTTGCCACTACTTCATCCCCTGCATCCAGGCAGGCGGCGCCATCTCTGGGTGCGTCACTTGGATCCCGAGGGCTCTGAGCAAGGGCACGTACCCGGAGGGTTCCACAAAGGACAAGTGGGATGAATGGCAGGGCCGGTGGTGCTGGATTGAGGAGAAGGATCCGCAAGAGTTCTTCCAGGTCCGCCGGAAGCCACCGGTCTGTGGAAACGACTGGGCGAGCTCGATGCAGACGACGGAAACTCACGATCGCCACCGCGAGGATCGACCACCTCACCTCAGCTGGGATCACGCTCGAGATGATCGGGGTCGATTTCATCCGCCGCCGCATTGCCCCTTTGCACAACAAGGGGAGACCGGCCTAGTACTACAAGAATGCGGCCGACATCATGAGGCTCCATTCTGGCCTAAATTACAACTTCACGGTGATTTAGCACACGCATCTCTGCCAGAGGCTTTTCCGGCTCAAAGTGGACGAGACCGGCAAGGTCGAGAAGTCCGGCAAGGCCGCCAAGAACGGAAAGGTTGACAACCCATTAAACTTGCCAGCGGGGGTGGTCCCTTTGAGAAACAACTCTTGTCTGACCGCCATCATCGCCATGATGCCGGCGTTCAACGCGCACGGCCTCGACTCGACCTGGGTCGAGCTAGAAGCAGAGATAGTGCAGGAGTTCTTTGACAACTTGTCGGAGACGTATATCCGTGCCGAGTCGCAGCTCAACCCCACCACCTAGGAAAAGATGGAGTACATCACCACCAGGGTGGAAGAGGCAGCACTTGTCAAGGAGGCCGGCAGCCTTGGCGCCGAGGAGGACGAGGCCGAGGAGGCCGAAGAGGATAAGAAGTTTGCCGAGTGTTCGAGGTCTGCTGGGGGGGCAGCGGTACCAGTGTAGGGGCTCCCCTTGTCGAAGAAACGGCCGAGGAGACGGCCGAGGGAGCGTCTGAGGAGGTGGACGAGGTGGACGAGCCTTCAGCCCCGAAGAAACGCATCCTGCGGCAGGCTTGATCTGGCGAGCCAGTCCGGCCCGGCAAGGCCGCGCAGCGGCAAGGGACTCAGGCGCAACCCATGCGCCAGACGAGGCAAACGGCCGTATAAATGATGAAGAAAGTTGCAGCGGCGAAGAAAGTTGTGGCCGCTGCCTTCTCCTCGACCAAACATGATGCTGCCTCCTCTTCAACCAAGCGTCCAAGGACCTCGTCTCCTCCTCCTCCCCTCGCGGACACTATCCCGGTAGCTGAATTTGACCTTGGGTCCTTTAGCCCAAAGAAGAAGAGAAAGCCAAAAGAGGAAGATGAGTAAGCACCTCGCCTCCCCACTTTTTTCTTGATCCTTTATTTAGATTATTTCATCTTGACTTGATCTTGTCTTTGCAGGGACACAGAGACGCTGGCTCAGAGGGTGGTGAGGAGAGCCAGGGCCCCGACAAGCAACGAGCCCCCGGCAACCACTTCACGCGCGCCGGGGGTGATATTCATCAGCCCGGAGACCAGCCCCCAGCGCAGCCCCCAATCCATCCCTCAGCGTAAGTCTGTTATCCCTTTCCCAATAGTGGGCATTGGAGTGCGTGTCATGAGTGCTGACCTTGCCAGGTTTCACAGGAGGGGAGCAGCAACAAGAGGAGCCACTGAGGGCCACCCCTGACATGCCGCCCCTGTCAACCACGCCAACCAGAGGGGAGTCCCCGGTAAGGGCATCCACCGACGAGCCCACACGCATGGAGGAAGAGGTGGTGGGCATAGGCGTCGGCGACTCCGTCCCGGCAACGGATGTTGCTGGGGAGGGAGACACTTCCTCTCCGCTCATCATAAGTAGACGCTTGCCTCTCGCCCCTTGCCACTTTTGCCATGCGATTTTGTTTCTTTTCTTCGCCTTCAACTTCGGTTTTGGCTCTGTCTTACTCTCTCTTTTGGTTTCCAGATCCTCCCCTGTTGGACGAGATAGACGTCAATGCTATCATCGAGGAGACCGCCAAGGATGCCGAGGCCGAGGCCACCAAAGTCGTCGCCGATGAGGCCGCCAAGGGATCCGCCGAGGAGGCCGGCAAGGTTATCGATGCTGCCGAGGAGGCCGCCAAGGGGTCTGCGAGGGAGGCTGGCCAGGCTGCTACCAAGGAGGCCGCCAAGGGGCCTGCCGGGGAGGCTGGCAATGCCAACACTGGGTAGGCTGCCAAAGAGCCTACTAGGGAGGAGGTGGTCGATGACCAACCCTCTTCCTCCTCAGCCCCTTCCCCGAGCAAGTACTTGAAGGTGGGCGATGATTTGTTCGTCATCCTCCTAGGGACGGCAAGCACCGGAGCACCAGCCAAAGGGGAGGTGTTTGACGACGAGGTCCTCACCACTGCCGGGCTCTAGGTTGTTGACCAGCAACAGCATCACCAAGGAAGATCAGCTCCTTCAGGCCATGAGCGCCAATTTTCAGAAGCTCCAGGCACTCTATCGTGCCCTCCAGGACAAGATGGACTCAAGGATGGCAGCCGTGGACAAGGCCGAAGCAGACTTTCAAGAGCGCGTTGCTCAGATGCAAGTCTGGTTCGCCGAGGCCCGGTAGGATCTGAAGGCCACCCAGGACCAGCTGGACGAGCACCAGCGAGAGCTCCTCCTAAAGTAGGCCGACTTCGACAAGGCCCAAGAGGTGGCGAAGGTTAAGGCCTCCAAGGACGAATCTGACTAGACGCAACGCCACATCCTGCTTGACACCCAAGAAGAGGACTTCGTTGCCCGTGAAATGGTGCTTGCCGCCAAGATTCGCGCTAAGGACGAAGAAGTTGAAAGGCTTGTCTTGCAGCGGACCCATGAACTGAAACAGGAGCACAAAGAAGAACTTGATGCTTTGGCCCTGGACCATGCCGACAAGCTGAAGGAGGCCGTCGACGGGGCTGAAGCCGCAGAGGCCGCCAAGAATGAGTTGGCCGGCAAGGTGGAGAAGCTGGAGCTGGAGGAGCTGAGGGAAGGAGATCTCAAGGCTGAAGAAGGACAGGGACATGACTGTTCACATCTTGGTGGATCTGCAGGTCACAATCTCCGATAAGACCAAGCTGCTCTCGATGCCAACAACTCCATTGTTGATCTGAAGCTGAAGCTGTAGACTTTGGAGAGGACACTTTCGGAGACCAGGGCCCACAAAAAGACCCTGATCAAGGATCTCACGGATGAGAGGCAGCTGCTGCAGAACACCGCCGCCACCCACAACGAGCTTGTGGCGGGAACGAAGCTCTGGACCAGCCGCCTTGTGGATGTTGCGAAGAGGCTCACCACACGGCTATCTGCCATGGGCATGCCAAACTTCAGGTTCTCCCATGAAGTGAACATGACCGACAGTGCCAGGTTGACCCTGTTCTTCGAGGGCGCCCTCGATGCCCTGAAGCTGCTCCACCCCAACAAGGCAACTTATCTAGCCGAGGAGCCCCGGAAGCTCTGCCAAGGTACTTTGACCAAGGTGCTCACCAAGGTGGCACACTGGAACCCCAGCGTCGACTTCACCAACGCGCTTGAGAGTTTGTCAGAGGATGCGGACCTCCAGGCGCTCAAGGAGCGCATCGAGCCCATCATCAGCTGCGTCAGCGGAGTCAAGGGACTGGAGGGCCAGCGCCGGGATTAGCTGCTCCATTTATTGTTGCCGCTGCAAGTTCGCACCCAAGACAATTTTATCTTAAGTTAGAACCACGGCAATCACTGATGTAATATAACTTTCATTGTGCTTTGAACTAAATGCATGTTATCTTCCTGTTTGATCTCGCTTTATATGTACTACACCCTACTCTTAATTGGATAGGCTTGCCAGCGTATTAACCCTTGTCGTGGGCGCTTGGAGGAACGGATCCTTAGCAGCCTGCTTGGGGGTGTTGCTGCCGGGCAAGCCACCTTGCCGTTCTTGGCGCAACCACTCGAGCTGTTGAGCAGACTCGAAACAAAACAAGGGCGCTTCCAATAGTGGCAGGGTTCCTTCGCGTGCAGGTTTTCCATACAAAAACCAAAACCATTCGAGGGAAATAACCTCCCAAAAAAGGAAATTACTCAAGGTTTGGCGTGACTTAGCTTTTTGTCGCTGCGCGGATCGTCGTTGCGGCCGCAGACGGCGCCGCTTGCCTGGCTTCTCGTACCAAGGCGGCGTGGATGATCTTGATCTCCACTACCACTAGCGCCTGCCATGTCACCCGTTTGTGCTGGCACGAGTGGAGCGGCTCCGGACGAACCGACTGAGCTCGTCTTCTTCTTCGGAGCCATGGTAATGGAGAAACTGATGCACTAACTGCTAGACCAGATTCTCACAACTTCTTCCCCCTACCTGGCATGCCAAAGATGTGAGGGAAACAAACACCTATGGGATCACGGGGATCCCTTCTATGATAGGTGGGGAGAGAGCTGCGTGAAGAGCACGTCTAGTGATCAACGCGAGGGATTTTTACTCGGGGTTTGGGCCGCACTAGTGTGTAAAACCCTAGTCCTGATTGTGTGTATATTCTGTGTTCTTCATCTCTTGAACTAGCTGTGTTGCATGCCTAGTCCAAAAAGTCTGAATCCCCTCTCAGTACGCCTCAGGCCTCCTTTTATATGTCAAAGGGTTTGCCACAGCGGCACACAAGAGGTGGAAAGTATCTACAGTGTATGAGCTTATCACTCGGCACTGTAGGACAAACACATTTAATGTGCTGCCTACGTGCACTCTCAGTTTATTGGGGATGGCAACAGAAGCCGTCCCGTCCGTTGCCGCCCTTCCTTGCCTTGACACGTGTCTAGGCTGATGAGGCATGCAGTGCCACGCTGGTTAGCTAGCTGCTTGATGTCTACTACACAACCTTCTTCTTGTAGAGGTTGTTGGGCCTCCAAGTGCAGAGGTTTGTAGTACAGTAGCAAATTTCCCTCAAGTGGATGACCTAAGGTTTATCAATCTGTGGAAGGCGTAGGATGAAGATGGTCTCTCTCAAACAACCCTGCAACCAAATAACAAAGAGTCTCTTGTGTCCCCAACACACCCAATACAATGGTAAATTGTATAGGTGCACTAGTTCGGCGAAGAGATGGTGATACAAGTGCAATATGGATGATACATATAGGTTTTTATAATCTGAAACTATAAAAAAAAGCAAGGTAGCAAGTAACAAAAGTGAGCGAAAATGGTATTGCAATGCTTCGAAACAAGGCCTAGGATTCATACTTTCACTAGTGCAAGTTCTCTCAACAAGCATAACATAATTAGATCATATAACAATCCCTCAACTTGCAACAAAGAGTCACTCCAAAGTAACTAATAGCGGAGAACAAATGAAGAGATTATTGTAGGGTACAAAACCACCACAAAGTTATTCTTTCCGATCAATCCATTGGGCTATTCCTATAAGTGTCACAAACAACCCTACAGTTTGTAGTAAAATAACACCTTAAGACACACATCAACCAAAACCCTAATGTCACCTAGATACTCCAATGTCACCTCAAGTATCTGCGGGTTTGATTATATGATATGCATCACACAATCTTAGATTCATCTATTCAAACCAACACAAAGGACTTCAAAGAGTGCCCCAAAGTTTCTACCAGAGAGTCAAGACGAAAATGTGTGCCAACCCCTATGCATAGATTCCCAAGGTCACGGAACCCGCAAGTTGATCACCAAAACATACATCAAGTGAATCAATAGAATACCCCATTGTCACCACGGGTATCCCATGCAAGACATACATCAAGTGTTCTCACATCCTTAAAGACTCAGCCCGATAAGATAACTTCAAAGGGAAAACTCAACCCATTATAAGAAGGTACAGGGGGAGAAGCATCATAAGATCCAACTATAATAGCAAAGCTCGCGATACATCAAGATCGTGCCACATCAAGAACACGAGAGATAGATAGATAGATAGATAGAGAGAGATAGAGAGAGAGAGAGAGATCAAACACATAGCTACTGGTACATACCCTCAGCCCCGGGAATGAAGTACTCCCTCCTCGTCATGGAGAGTGCCAGGATGATGAAGATGGCCACCAGTGATGATTCCTCCCTCCGGTAGGGTGCCGGAACAGGGTCCCGATGGATTTTTGGTGGCTACAAAGGCTTGCGGCGGCGGAACTCCCAATCTAGGTTATGTTTTGGAGGTTTGGGGATTTATAGGAGAGCTTGACGTCCAGAACAAGTCAGGGGGGGTCCATGGAGAGTCCACGAGGCAGGGGGCGCCCTCCACCCTCGTGGGGCCCACGGGCCTCCCCTCTGTTAACTCTTTGTTCCAGTATTTTTTATATTTTCTAGAAAAAATCTCCGTTGATTTTCAGTGCATTCCGAGAACTTTTATTTCTGCACAAAAACAACACCACGGTAGTTCTGCTGAAAACAGCGTCAGTCCGGGTTAGTTCTAGCCAAATCATACCAAAAGCATGTAAAAATATTATAAACATGGCATGAATACATCAAAAATTCTAGATACATTGAAGTATCACTGCTGTGTCGGCGCGGTGGTAGAGCCTCCACGAAGATCTGCATGCCGCCATGCAGGCGTCTGCCTAGTTGGCAAGCTGGTCGTCGCACTGGAACGGTGCTGAGGTGGCAAAAACTTGTCGGGAGCGGTCCTGGCTGTGGCCCCGCAATCGTCCCCGGCAAGGCTTGTCGGGGGCCTCCCAGTCATCCTCGGCAAGGATCTTGCCGGGGGTCTTTGTCTTCTGGTCCATCGTGGACCCGCAGGCTATCAATCTTCACAAAGATCTGCATGCTACTTTGCACAAACCCTCTGAGCCTTGGCCTTGACGCTGTTGATGGTGTCAAAGCTCTTAGTCCTCAAGGGTGATGGCCTTGCTGGTGCTTCGCAGGCTTGATTGTTGTCTTGGTAGCCTTGTGTTTTGTCTCCTGTTGCCCTGCCAAGCCTTGCCGCGGGCGTGGCTACAACTGCCCGTGCACAAGTAAGGGATACAGAAAAGCTCATACTTTTATACACCGACAGTTGGCACCGTCGAAATCGTAAAAGAAGTCCAAAATTAAATGCCTCAATTGAATGGAAGAGTTTCAAAATTAGGAAACATACTGAATTTAAAGAATTGAATGGGAGAGCTTGAGATATTGTTGACCCGGTCAAAATTGATTGACCCAATCCTAAATTGAATACCTCAATTAATTGTGAAGCCTTAAAAATTAGAAAGCACGATGTATAGTATAAAAGAATTGAACGAGAGATCTTTGAGAAATTGTTGACCTAGTCAAAATCGGGTGACCCAATTTCTAATTGAAGATCTCAATTGAATGTGGGCTCTTTAAAACTAGAAAGCTTAGTGTTATGCGAATATATGATATTTATTATATATCTTAAAGATAGGAGTGCTCATTAATTGTGTGCTTATCTTATCCTATCGCATGTGTTCTTTATTTATTTTTGTCATTAATGAATAGGCCAAGTCTACTTTGTGCGGCGTGTCTTGATCTATAAATAGGCAGGCCTGTCTCGATTGAGCACATCAGTTGAGTTCATCACCCATCTAAGTATCTCATATAGGTTAGGGATCAAAACATTGCGTTCAGCAAAGTCAATAGCCAGATGGAAGCCAAGCCAGCGACGGTTTTGTTCATTGTGCTCCTTGGATGCTCCGCGGTCGCGTTGGTTTTCTCAATTGGTAATACGTGTACTCCACCCGTTTTCAACATACACTACATAAGTTAGGATAACATTTTGACCAACAATTACTCTATTACCGGTATATATTTGATGTTACTAGGTTCGTATTACAGAACATTTAATTGCGAGTATGCTTTCATATCATAAAAGTTACATACATCTAGAGTAATTGTCGCATAAAAATTTGAAAGCGTTGCACTTTAAAATGAAGTGATTACTATATTTTCAAGCATGTCGTATCCGTATGTATGTGTCAGCTTTTCACTTCTTCTATTTTTTTGGCCGCATGGCGTCTGATGTATGTGCATGCATGCAATGCACTTCTCTACTCATGCAGATAGTGAGATCGGCAGATCAGGTGGTCTTCGTCTTTCGGATGACGAGACTAGCAACGACCACATCTCGTCACCAAAAATAAGGTGCTTTCGGAGGATGTATGACCTTGTCCACAACAAGTTCTGTTGCGCAACGTTGAAGGATTATCCTTGCTGGCCAACGTTGGACGAGTGCATCCCGAATTGCCCATAGGTCCTGCCAGTGCTACCTTCTTGCCCCCTAATCAATGCAGCGTGTTGATCTTAGATGTTTCTGTCGATCAGGGTTGAGTCTGTAAATGAAACGAAAAATTGAATGAAGGGAAAAAATAAATTCCTTTGCGGGGGAGCAAATTGGGTTTCTGGTCGTCCGTCATACATTTTGCAAAAAAGTCTTTCGGTTTTCTGTAAATAAACCCGCGGTACACATTTAAATCACTCCTAAACCGTTTTTTGTATTTTCTCGAAAAACCCCCTGCTGTTTTAGGTAATCAACCCGTCGTCCATATTTAAGTCAACCGAATCATTTTTTTGTTTAACATAAAATCCCCTGACTTTTCGGTTAATCAATCCGCAGTTTATCTAAAACAAAATTATCAATATCTTCTAAACTGTAACTTCGATTTTAACATGTTATATATGAAACTTGATTAGAAAAATATGTAGAATCTAAATATGATGCTATTTTTAGCTGTTAAATATTTTTAAAATATTTTTTGGTGTGAACTTAATCTATGATGTACGATTCTTTTTCTTCCTTACTAATAGAGAGGAAAGAAAACATCGATAACCACGCATGCACACTTGTGAAAAATCTCGCGGGGAAAAATAACATATTTCTCATTTTATTTCAAGCGAGTGTGCGCGGGAGAGACACCTTAGAACTGACCGCATTCAAACACGCTTTCGTTGTGTGAGCACTGAGACCACCATCAATAACACAAATGTGATGCCAGGTGAAAATAAAGGACGTGAACACATTAGGGTCTTGAGTCATGGTTATTGGGTTAAGAACGTGTTTTATTTTCTCTCCCGTTGCAACGCACGGGCTCTTTTGCTAGTAAATTATCATGCATGGTTATGTATACAGAGATGGTCAGATGGACTAGCGTTGCATCTAGGAAATTAATATAAACTCGTAAATATGGGTCCATTGAGGCTCATCTCGGTGTCATGCAAAAAAAAGGCTCTTCTTGTTGATCTACCATGTATAAGTGCTAATCATGCCACATAAGTAAAACATGATATGACAAGACAATTAGGAAGGAGAGAGAGCATTTTGGTGACTCAAATAAAAAAAACAATGCAAAACATTTAAGTGATGAAAGTTCATCCATGCATAAAAGAAATTAGTTGCTAAACAATTAAATGAAGGGTGCTTATCCATAAAAAGATAAGCATCTATGCACTCAGACTTTAGTTGAAACGCTCAGCACCTCATCTACATCTTCAACACAGACCCTCGAACAAAACATATGCATGGGCGTAGTTGCCTGGACTCGGTTGCGAACCAATGTGGTACCCAATCGATCTACGGACTGGTCTGGACGTCTGAATTCCCCCAAACTATGGGAGGTGGCTAAGAGAATTAAACAGGCTAAGCTTCCACGCCTCCTTTGCATTTCCAGTGCTAGCACAGAGCTCTTCCACGAGTGACATGTTTGTCCATTTTTTTTCTCCGGTTCGCTCTTCTTTTTTAACACAGTTCAGTCCCAGTTTTGTAATGTGTTTACACCGTTGAAAAATAAAAGATATAGCATCGCTAGCGTTCTAGGTAATGCCTCGCAAGACAAATCAGTGTACATGAGCGACGTGTTTCCAACTCTTTTCCGGTTCACTCTTCATTTTTTAACAGTCCAGTCCCAGTTTTGTAGTGTGTTTAGATCACAGAAAAAATAGCACGCTAATAGCATGTTATAGTGTTCTGAGCAACCCCTCGGTAGATAAATCAGTGTACATGAGTGAGTGTGTCCGATTTTTCCTCCGCTTCACTCTTCTTTTTTAACGCAGTTCAGTTCCAGTTTTGTAGTGTGTTTAGACCATTGAAAAAGTAGCACACTATACATCGCTAATAGCATGCTATTGCGTTCCGAGCAATGCTTCGCTAGATATCAGTGTACATGAATGACGTGTGTCAGACTTTTTCTCTGGTTCACTCTTCATTTGTGTAACATAGTTCACCCCGGTCTTGTAGTGTGTCTAGATCACTGAAAAATAGCATCGCTAAGAGCACCCTACAGACGTTCTAACCAATGCTTCGCTAAATAAACCAGTGTATAATTTCTCGTTAGTAGTGTATTTTAAAGGTGACACTATTTTGCTAGCGCTAGTTTTTTCATTGGTTTAGACTTGACTAGATGTTTCTCATGGACTCTAGAAACTGTGTTGGTCCTATCCTATACATTATCCTCTCGCATCGATTCAGTGAAACCGTGTCTTCTTCTCTTCTTCCTTGTCATGGTGGGCGCACGGCAGATGCCATGGGATGGCTAAAGAGAGGAGGAGGCTCGAGGGCACTAGTTGGCTCCAGAGGCGAGGTTGGCATGAGCGAGCGCGGGACGCAAGACATACCCAGGTTCGGGGCTCTCCGGAGAGATAATACCCCTAGTCCTGCCGAGAGTGGTTTATATGTAACAGTACATAGCTGCTCCTAGAGCTGTATGGAGGAAGAAGGAAGACTGGCCAGGGCTTAGGGTGCTCTTCTCCCTACGTGTGTTCTACTGATTGGTTGGCTATTTTCCTGTGTGCTTTCCTGTATGCATGAGGGCTCCTGGGGGGTTTTATAGGCCAACCTCCCAGGGGTACAATGGTAATGCTACTACGCCGTAGAGCCGGGTCGCAGTGTCTGGGAACCCGGTGCTGGGACCCGCCGAGTGCTCGTGGTTCGCCTGGTTCCCCTAGGCGTGGGCCCCGCTTGCCTAGGGGCACTGTGCGTCGTCTTGTCGATCATCAGGGAGTGGCCAAGTTGAGTCGGGTACAGTGGCGCTCCGTCAGGTCGCCGCTTGCTAGCGTCAGCGGTGACGATGGGGGCACTGTTGCCACACCGGTCCTGGTCAGCGGGTAGGTGAGGGGCACTGTTGCCACGCTCCGGCTGACCAAAAGCATGGGCGGGGCACTGTTGTCTCGGTCTTCGGTGGATGGAGACTTGTCCCATCGTACGGCCTAGATGGGACGGGAGCTGACCCGTGGCTGGGTGGAGCTGACTTGTTGGGGAAGTCTTGGCGTGCCGGGTTCGGCTGCTTTGAGTTGGTTGTTGGGGCCGAGTCGAGGAGCTTGGCCGGGTCGGAGAGTTCAGCCGGGTCGAGGGGCTTGGCCGGGTTGAGCGACCCGGCCAAGCGCAGGCCGACTTGAGGGGCGATGCTGGCCCCGTTGTTTTTGAAAAGGATCCAGGTTTTGTTGCCTGCCCGGGGTTCATCCCCCCGACAGTATTCCCCGAAGCTGTGGAGTTCCGCCGTCTTTGGATGGGGGAGCCTTCACAGTTTCCCCTCTTGTAGAGGCGAATCTTGCGGCCGTCGGGTCCAGCAACACCCACTGTGTGCCAGTTTCTGGAAACCGGATCGCGACATCCCGGTAGCGGCGGGAAACCGGAGGGTCCGTCGAATCTTGGGGCAATCCCTCGGGCTTCGTGTGGGCGCCACGTGGCGCCTGGAAGCCGGAGGGGCCAGACAGGCCACACGTGTGATGGGACTGGGCTCCGTGCTGGGGCCCGCCGCCACGTGCCCTTGGCCCACGCGCGTGCATTTGTTGCGGCATCCACAAGTCAGTTGATCTTCCCCATGTAGCTATTGTGCGCGTACGTGCGCACTTATTGCAGGGAAGTGGGAGGAGCGAGCGCAAACGATCCCACTTCCCCACGTTTCAAACCGGGGCTACAAATTGGGGCGAGGGGGCGGCGGACATCATTCTTGCTCTCGCCCCCTTGCCTCTTCGTCCTCACTCTACTTCCTGTGACCGTCGCGCTGCAACGCCCGCCGCTTCGAGCAGAGCTCCATCGCCATTCACCTTTTCTCTTTCTTTTCCATCTCCGTCAATGGCGCTGCCGTCGGGCACATGGATGGGCTCGACCGTCACCCCCGATGACATCGCCTACCTCCGCACCACCAGGCGCTTGCCGGGGGAGACGGAGGTTGCCGTGCGCCTGCCGCAGGGCGAGCGAGAACCGCTGCCCGAGGGCACGGAGCGCGTCATCTTCTTCCCGTACTTCAAGCGCGGGCTCGGCCTTCCTGCGAGCGCCATCTTCCGTGACTTCCTAGAGTTCTTCGGGCTCCAGCCCCATCATCTTGGCGCCGGCGCCATCGTGCAGCTCTCGGGCTTCGTCACCCTCTGTGAGGGGTACCTAGGGGTCGAACCTTAGATTGACCTCTGGGTGTGCTTCTTCTCTTTGAAGCAGCAGGGGCCGAAGGCCAAGGAGTTCTCAGACTGCGGGGCCGCCATCATTTCGAAGCGGTCGGGCGCCGATTGCCCCAAGATTCTGCTGGAGGATTCTACCAAGAAATGGCAGAATTCTTTCTTCTACGTCCGCAACCTTGGCGCGGATCGTATCAACCTGCCGCCCTTCGTCAGCGCGCCGCCCCAGGCGAAGCGTAACTAGGGTTATTACCCCAGGCACCCGTCGCAGGAGATACTCAACCTCTGCGAGCGGGTGTCAGAGATGAAGGCGCGGGAGGGGCGCACCGGCACCGACCTCATCGCCGTCTTCATTATGCGTCGGGTCCTGCCACTGCAACGGCGCAGCTGCCTTATCGGCCAGATGACCGATCTTTAGGATCCCAACCGCATGTCGGACATGCGCTTGGGGGTGGGCCAATCACGCGCCGGGTCAACGACATCTCCAAGGGCACGCTGCAGGATTACTCGCAGTTCGGCAAGCTGCCATACAGCCACACGAATCCGGCGCCCACGGTGAGTCACTGGTCTCCGTATTTTGCTGTTGCGCATCTTCTTATCTGTCCCGATGTGCCGCGGGAGGTGCTTGTGAACGCCATTGGCATCCTTACGCCCGGGCGCCGTCGCAGGTGGTGCGGGCCAGATCGGAGGAGCCCACGGCCCATGGCGGAGGGGAGGAGGAGGCCGCTGACGTCGACGCAGGGCGCCACGCGGGTAAGTTTTGCTTTCCACATCCTTGAGTTGTCGGGCGCGACGCGGCACAGGCAGTGCTGACGCAGGCCGTTGATGTAGTGGTGCTGGGCGGAGGAGGCGGCAGCGCGGGTGATGCCGAGTCATCGCGGGGGGTGCCGGCGTGGAGTTGGTTGCACGGGAAGGACAACGTCGTGCCGTAGTCTCCGTCCGTGAAACGAGCGGTGGACCCGGCCGGGGGCGCAAGGCCGGCCGCCAAGAGGAGGCGCGGTGTTGCGCAGGAGAGGCCGGCCATTCTGGTACTGTCGGGGTAAGTTCTTCTCTTACTTGCATCCGAGTGGCCGAGCGGCCTTGCCTTTTATTTACTTCATCTTGGTCTTTAGGTCACCGATCGCGCTGGCGAGGGCGGCAGTGGACGCCGCGTCCACCAAGGGCGCCGCGTTCCAGAGGAGCCGGTCCAGCACCGTCAATCGGGACAAGGAGGAGGAGCCGGCGGATCCGGATCTTGGCATGGACCCAGCCGACGCCGAAAGCTTGGCCTGGCAAGACCGGAACAGAGCCGAGGCGGAGCTGGAGGCGGCATCGGTCCAGGCCTGGTCCAACGCTGCAGCGACCTGGGCGTGAGCCGGCGAGTAGCCGGAGTGGCCGGAGATGCCGGAGGGGACGATGGTGGCGGCGACGGTCTTCAAGCCATCGTGGTGCATTGTCAGACCGTCAGTGATGAGGTTGTGGTCACTACCTTATCCACCTACTGTTCTAACTGAAAAAAGGTCACATAACAATCTTGAGTGCATATTGTGTTCTTGAAATAAAATTGTAACTCGTTGCTTTAATCACATTTGGGTTTAAGACATTATTTTGAAGTTCTGAACCAAGCTTCTGCTGGTACCAAAATTTCAGAACATGCTTTCTACATGATGCGGTTAGCAGGGTTGATCGACCCCGTGGGTTGTCATGGATGGAACACAGTTCCTCTCCTTGTCTTGTTGCCAGCTGATCACTTTATTTGCTGGATTTTCACAGGCTTTGGAGCTATCCTTCATCTGTGTTTATTAAATACTTGAACAATACTGGTCATTCTATTCTAGTATTGCCATATGTTTTATTGTGTTAATTTTATTGAAAATTCTCCAAGAAAGTTCCACATTTCTATTTGTCCACTCAAGATGTAGCTCTACATATGTTAAATGCCATAACTAACTGGTTCTTGAAGCTTTTGTGGTCTTTCACCTTATCCGCCCACTCTTCTGATAGAAAAAAAAGTTCTCGGAATGTCCTAGAAATCCACGGAGGCACTTTTCATATTTAATAAGATTTTTTGGCGAAAGAATCAAGGTCAGGGGGGCCACGGGCTGTCCACGAGACATGGGGGTGCCCCCCCTAGGGGCGCGCCCTCCTATCTCATGGGCCCCCCGGACCTCCTCCGACCTCAATTCCAACTCCATATATACCGTCTCGGGGAGAAAAAAATCAGAGAAAAGTTTCATCGCGTTTTACGACATGGAGCCGCCGCCAAGCCCTAATCTCTCTCGGGAAGGCTGATCTGGAGTCCGTTCGGGGCTCCGGAGAGGGGGATTCGTCGCTGTCGTCATCATCAACCATCCTCCATCACCAATTTCATGATGCTCACCGCCGTGCGTGAGTAATTCCATCATAGTCTTGCTGGACGGTGATGGGTTGGATGAGATTTACCATGTAATCAAGTTAGTTTTGTTAGGGTTTGATCCCTAGTATCCATTATGGTCTGAGATTGATGTTGCTATGACTTTGCTATGCTTAATGCTTGTCACTAGGGCCCGAGTGCCATGATTTCAGATATGAACCTATTATGTTTTCATGAATATATGTGTGTTCTTCATCCTATCTTGCAAGTCTATAGTCACCTATTATGTGTTATGATCCGACAACCCCGAAGTGACAATAATCGGGATACTTCTCGGTGATGACCGTAGTTTGAGGAGTTCATGTATTCACTATGTGTTAATGCTTTGGTCCGGTTCTCTATTAAAAGGAGGCCTTAATATCCCTTAGTTTCCACTAGGACCCCACTGCCACGGGAGGGTAGGACAAAAGATGCCATGCAAGTTCTTTTCCATAAGCATGTGTGACTATTTGCGGAATACATGCCTACATTACATTGATGAATTGGAGCTAGTTCTATGTCACCCTATGTTATAACTATGGGATAACTATTGCATGAGGAATCGCATCCGGCATAATTATCCATCACTGATCCATTGCCTACGAGCTTTTCATATATTGTTCTTCGCTTATTTACTTTTCCGTTGCTACTGTTACAACTACTACGAAAACCCAAAAACATTTACCTTTTCTGTTGCTACTGTTACCATTATTATCATACCAGTCTTGCTACTAAATACTTTGCTGCAGATACTAAGTTATCCAGGTGTGGTTGAATTGACAACTCAACTGCTAATACTCTAGAATATTCTTTGGCTCCCCTTGTGTCGAATCAATAAATTTGGGTTGAATACTCTACCCTCGAAAGCTGTTGCGATCCCCTATACTTGTGGGTTATCAGTGACGCCGCCTTAGAGGAAGCGCCTCGGATGGCGCCACAGGGGACGCCCCAGGCGTCGGCGAGCAAGGCGCCGCGGGTGGTGGCGCCGCAGGCCACCCCGACTGTCGAGCTAGCGGTGCCGCCGCAGGCTACCTCGGCTGCTGAGCCGGTGGTGGCGTTGGAGAGGGTGTCGGAGGAGATGTCGGCTGCGGGGGGAGCGGCCGGCGAAGAGCGTGCCCTAGTGCCCAGGCCAGGGGGACATCGGCCCGCCGGGTCGCTGCCAGCACGGGGCGGGGCCGGCGTAGTCTTCAGGCCCCAGACCCAGGAGGAGGCGGCGATGGAGGCCGTCAGCCGCCGTTTGCGCGGTCGGATGGACTGGATCGAGGCCTTTGCCCAGGATGAGGTGGATTGGACTGATGTCTACTACGCAACCTTGTTCTTGTAGACGTTGTTGGGCCTCCAAGTGCAGAGGTTTGTAGGACAGTAGCAAATTTGCCTCAAGTGGATGACCTAAGGTTTATCAATCTGTGGGATGCGTAGGTTGAAGATGGTCTCTCTCAAAAAACCCTGCAAGCAAATAACAAAGAGTCTCTTGTGTACCCAACACACCCAATACAATGGTAAATTGTATAGGTGCTTTAGTTCGACGAAGAGATGGTGATGCAATTGCAATATGGATGGCAGATATAGGTTTTTGTAATCTGAAAAATATAAAAACAGCAAGTTAACTAATGATAAAAGTGAGCGTAAAGGGTATTGCAATGCTAGGAAACAAGGCCTAGGGTTCATACTTTCACTAGTGCAAATTCTATCAACAATAATAACATAATTAGATCATATAATAACCCCTCAACATGTAACAAAGAGTCACTCCCAATACACTAATAGGAAAAGTAAAGATGCAAATAAAAGTATATTGAAAGCTTATATGATAAGAGATAGACCCGGGGGCCATAGGTTTCACTAGTGGCTTCTCTCAAGATAGCATAAGTATTACGGTAGGTGAAAAAATTACTGTCGAGCAATTGATAGAAAAGCGAATAATTATGAGATTATCTAGGCATGATCATGTATATAGGCATCACGTCTGTGACAAGTAGACCGACTCCTACCTGCATCTACTACTATTACTCTACACATCGACCACTATCCAGCATGCATGTAGAGTATTAAGTTCATAAAGAACAGAGTAACACATTAAGAAAGATGACATGATGTAGAGGGATAAACTCATGCAATATGATATAAACCCCATCTTTTTATCCTTGATGGCAACAATACAATATGTGCCTTGCTGCCCCTGCTGTCACTGGGAATGGACACCGCAAGATTGAACCCAAAGCTAAGCACATCTCCCATTGCAAGAAAGATCAATCTAGTAGGCCAAACCAAACTAATAATTCGAAGAGACTTGCAAAGATAACTTAATCACACATAAAAGAATTCAGAGGAGATTCAAATATTTCTCATAGATAAACTTGATCACAAACACACAATTCATCGGATCTCGACAAACACACCGCAAAAGGAGTTACATCGAGTAGATCTCCAAGAAGATCAAGGAGAACATGGTATTGAGATTCAAAGAGAGAGAAGAAGCCATCTAGCTAATAACTATGGACCCGAAGGTCTGTGGTAAACTACTCACAACTCATCGGAGAGGCTATGGTGTTGATGTAGAAGCCCTCTGTGGTCGATTCCCCCTCCGGCGGAGCGCTAGCGAAGGCTCCAAGATGCGATCTCGCGGATATAGAAGGTTACGGTGGTGGAAATAGTTTTTCGTGGTCGCTTCTGATGTTTTTGGGGTACATGGGTATATATAGGAGGAAGAAGTAGGTCGATGGACGCCCGACGGGCCCACGAGACAAGGGGCGCGCCCAGTAGGGGGGCGCGCCCTCCACCCTCGTGGCAGCCTTGTTTATTTCTTGCCTTCCACTCGAAGTCCTCTGGATCACGTTCGTTCCAAAAATCATGCTCCCGAAGGTTTCATTCCGTTTGGACTCCGTTTGATATTCCTTTTCTTCGAAACACTGAAATAGGCAAAAAAAACAGCAATACAGACTAGGCCTCCGGTTAGTCCCAAAAATGATATAAATGTGTAAAGTAAAGCCCATAAACATCCAAAATGGGTAATATAATAGCATGGAACAATCAAAAATTATAGATATGTTGGACACATATCAACAAACACACCTCAAAAAGAGTTACATCGAATAGATCTCCAAGAAGATCGAGGAGAACTTTGTATTGAGATTCAAATAGAGAGAAGAAGCCATCTAGCTAATAACTATGGACCCGAAGGTCTGTGGTAAACTACTCACAACTCATCGGAGAGGCTATGGTGTTGATGTAGAAGCCCTCCATGGTCGATTCCCCCTCCGGCGGAGCACCGGCGAAGGCTCCAAGATGGGATCTCGCGGATACAGAAGGTTACAACGGTGGAAATATTTTTTCGTGGTTGCTTATGATGTTTCCGGGGTACATGGGTATATATAGGAGGAAGAAGTAGGTCGATGGACGCCCGAGGGGCCCATGAGGGTGGGGGCGCGCCCAGCCCTGGGGGCGCATCGGGCACCCTCATGGCCGCCTCGGTTGTTGCATGACTTCCAATCCAAGTCCTCTGGATCACGTTTGTTCCAAAAAGATCACTCCCGAAGGTTTCATTCCGTTTGGACTCCGTTTGATATTCCTTTTCTTCGAAACACCGAAATAGGCAAAAAAACAGCAATTCGGGTTGGGCCTCCAGTTAATAGGTTAGTCCCAGAAATGATATAAAATTGTAAAGTAAAGACCATAAACATCCAAAACGGGTAATATAATAGCATGGAACAATCGAAAATTATAGATACGTTGGAGACGTGTCAAGGAGCAACTCTTTGCTCTACTGGTCGGGGTGAAGATACCCCGAACAAGCCGCTCAAAGGATTATGTTCCATAGTAACAAGTGACAGTAAATTTCAGCAAGTTCCACTTACCAAAGGCGCTTCACTCCCCGACAATGGTGCCAGAAAAGAGTCTTGATGACCCACAAGTGTAGGGGATCTATCGTAGTCCTTTCCATAGGTAAGAGTGTCAAACCAAACGAGGATCAGAAGGAAATGACAAGCGGTTTTCAGTAAGGTATTGTCTGCAAGCACTAAAATTATCGATAATAGATAGTTGTAACGGGTAACAAGTAATGAAAGTAAATAAAGTGCAGCAAGATGGCCCAATCCTTTTTGTAGCAAAGGAGAAGCCTGAACAAATTCTTATATAGAGAAAAGCGCTCCCGAGGACACATGGGAATTATCGTCAAGCTAGTTTTCATCATGCTCATATGATTCGAGTTTGTTACTTTGATAATTTGATATGTGGGTGGACTGGTGCTTGTGTACTACCCTTTCTTGGACAAGCATCCCACGTATGATTAACCCCTATTGCAAGCATCCGCAACTACAAAAGAAGTATTAAGGTAAACCTAACCATAGCATGAAACATATGGATCCAAATCAGCCCCTTACGAAGCAACGCATAAACTAGGGTTTAAGCTTCTGTCACTCTAGCAACCCATCATCTACTTATTACTTCCCAATGCCTTCCTCTAGGCCCAAACAATGGTGAAGTGTCATGTAGTCGACGTTCACATAACACCGCTAGAGGAGAGACAACATACATCTCATCAAAATATCGAACGAATACCAAATTCACATGACTACTTATAGCAAGACTTCTCCCATGTCCTCAGGAACAAACGTAACTACTCACAAATCATATTCATGTTCGTAATCAGAGCGGTATTAATATGCATAAAGGATCTGAACATATGATCTTCCACCGAATAAACCAACTAGCATCAACTACAAGGAGTAATCAACACTACTAGTGACCCACAGGTACCAATCTGAGGTTATGGGACAAAGATTGGATAAAAGAGATGAACTAGGGTTTGAGAGGAGATGGTGTTGGTGAAGATGTTGATGGAGATTGACCCCCTCCCTATGAGAGGATTGATGGTGATGATGATGATGACGATTTGCCCTCCCAGAGGGATGTTTTCCCGGCAGAACAGCTCCGCCAGAGCCCTAGATTGATTCCGCCAAGGTTCCGCCTTGTGGCAGCGGTGTTTCGTCCCGAAAACTTGCTTATGATTTTTTTCCAGGTTAAAAGACTTCATATAGCAGAAGATGGCCACCGGAGGACTGCCAGGGGGCCCAGGAGGAAGGGGAGCGCCCAGGGGGTTAGGGCGCGCCCCCCATCCTCGTGGCCAAGGTGTGGGCCCCCTCTGGTACTTTCTTCGCCCAATATTTTTTATTAATTCCAAAAACAACTTTCGTGGAGTTTCGGGACTTTTGGAGTTGTGCAGAATAGGTCTCTAATATTTGCTCCTTTTTCAGCCTAGAATTCCAACTGCCGGCATTCTCCCTCTTCATGTAAACCTTGTAAAATAAGAGAGAATAGGCATAAGTATTGTGACATAACGTGTAATAACAGCCCATAATGTGATAAATATAGATATAAAAGCATGATGCAAATGGACGTATCAACTCCCCCAAGCTTAGACCTCGCTTGTCCTCAAGCGGAAGCCGAAATCGAAAAATATATCCACATGTTTAGAGTTAGAGGTGTCGATAAAATAATTAAGGACATGAGGGCATCATGATCATTCTTATAACAACAACATATACAAATATTGTCATATGATTTCTTATGCTCAAGTAATAATCTATCCACAATGTCAAGTATGAATCAGAAACTTCATTGAAAACCAACAAACTATGATCTCGGTCATTGAAGCAATTGCAATTTATCATAACATAGGAAAGAGTCAATATAAGAGCTTTTCAGCAAGTCCACATACTCAACTATCATTTAGTCTTTCACAATTGCTGACACTCACGCAATACCTATGGGTAATGAAGTTTTAATCGGACACATAGAAAGATAGGGGCTTATATTGTTGCCTCCCAACCTTTTACCTCAAGGGTAATGTCAACA